>NC_057806.1:25221017-25463072 GCF_018294505.1 Triticum aestivum
GGACTGGTCATCTGTCTCTGAATCCTCCTTTGAGGAGCTATTCATCAGATAGCATTGTCTGCTCTAAAGACCTTGTTTCCACTCCAGATTTTTCCATGACCGTGCTGAATGGCTGATGCACAGGAAGAGTAATTGAATGTACTAAAATTGTTGACAAATTTAACACGTAATAAAAAGATGATGTCATGATATAATTCACATATAAGATGACTGGTTAACCAGGGTGGCATTGCAAAATTCACATATATGATGCCTGGCTAAACAAGATGGCATTGCATGATTCACATATACGATAAAGAAACTAAATAGATGGCATTGACACAAAGCATGTCTAAACTAAGCAGATGATATCTTTGATGTATACAGTAAGCAATGCAAGGCACCATATGCATGATATTACCAACATCAGCATGCCAAGTTAGAGCGAAGACCTCATGGGGTAAATAGGAGTGGTCTTCTGCTTCTGAATCCCCCTTAGAACAATTATCTTCCTCTTGATTACGATCCTAAATGGGTGGAGGGGGGCTGCCTTTGCGCCCACCATGGAGCGACGTCTGCATGAAATTTTATTGCCACACAAGGCTCGTCTATTTTGCTCTACATGTTCAGTTCCATTATGTACAATAACTGACATGCATAGGAATAAAACATAGTGAGATTATGTAAGGACTGCATGCACAAATCCAGAGTGATGGTAGCAAACTGTGGATAGAACCAAAACCAATGATAGCAGGCAGATAATAGCTTTAGTTAAAAAAATACAGATAATGGCTCCTTTAATGTTTGTTTGCACCCAACATGAAACTCATAGTAGACACCCAAGATTAACCAGATAGTAGACAGATAGTACTGATTGCTGCCCCAATATGTACCCCACAACCATTTAAAAACTCAAGTTTCAGCATAAGTTTGGACCTGACTCGGAGTCTAATAGGTGAACACGACGATAAAGTAGCATGTCATCATATTAAGCGATGCATAACGTAAGTAGACACGGAAGAGTGCGACCTCTCTTGCTGACCCGTGTAGTCCTCAAGGTCATCTGCTCAGTTGATGATGGTAATGTAGTTGTCGTGCCTGCCGGCGGTGGGGAAGAAGATCTGAGGCGGTGAAAGATAGTCTGGAGAGCAGATCCCTACTGTGGTGAACCCTTCCATCGTTGGAGTAGCCGAGCTGGGGTGGAACACAACACTGCAGGAGCAGGACAAACCACCCAAGGTTTTCTTTGACACATATCTGTAACAGAAGTAATTGTGTAAGGGATTGCTTGAATTTGAGGATTCTAACAATGCAGGGATAGGAAATAGATAGGAATGCATGTGCAAAACAGAGAATTTAAAAACACAGGATTTCTGCCAATCTGGGTGTTTGGTTGACAAGAATTGGAAGAACATAGGATGCAAAGAAGCATGGTGAGATTAAGTCAAACCACAAGAAAATGTATGGTTATAATGCTATTATGCTACTCTATCTCTTAGTCTTGTGCTTCATGAATAGGAATTTGAAAAGGAGGACAAGTGGAAATTAAAATTCCTATGGTTTTTCTTTCAAGGAGACACTAAAGGAACAAATCCTACAGTTTTCCTTTGCACCAAATTCATGAAAAGTAGTACCATAGGAAACTTTCCAATTCCTATGTTTTTCATTCACTTTTCCTTTCAAGCACTGGCGATTCTAGTAGGCAGGCTTGAGCAAGGAAAAGCCTACACTAAAAAATGTTTTTGTGCTACTTCTATTACTTTGGACCCTGGCCACTGCCCTACTAGCTCAGCTCCCAGGGCCATCGACAAATGCACAGCTCAAACGCGCAGAGATAAATAATGATGGCGTTCAAGAGAGTCCATCACGGATAGCTAAGTTGCCTGGTACCTCACTGCTTGTCATATAGTAGGATAAAATAATCGTATTTCCCGTTACTTCGTGTGCTCAGTGGACAATATATATAACATGTAGATTAAAAAAGAGACGCAACAAGTGTACAACCTCTTTGGTGAAGCCATGTCGATCTCAGCGTGATTGGGTTGGCCGGTGAGGATGCTCCGGCTGACTTGGCTGTCGGAGGAGGCGAAGAAGATCTTAGGCATCTGGAGATGGAGCCCGAGGTACTGCTCCGCTGTGATGGAGGGTTTCGTCATTGGAGCAGCTCCGTTGAGTTGTACGACGCCGAGGCTGAAGTAGGATAAGAGAGACAATGTTAACCTGAGTGGAGTTCTAAGAGCATCTCCAATAGTGACGTAAAATACATAACCACAAAGTACTAGATGTAAAATACATCAGCCGCTCATCTCTGAACTTAACTGCCGAAACTGAATTTAACTGTCGAAACTGAACTTAACTATCGAAACTGAATTCTGCTGTCGAAACTGAATTTTACTGTCGAAACTGAATGCACTAGAGGTGAGGCTACACGTCAATCGACTAACTTTTTCATCTCTGGCCAGTTGATTTTGCAGCCGTTGGATACGAAATCAAGGGCCTACAGTTCATCTTCAACCTCCACCCCTTGAGCCGCCAGCCACCACTAGCCAAACAGCCGTGCTACCTCTCGAGAACTGCGTTGGTTTTCCCTTGAAGAGGAAAGGGTGATGCAGCAAAGTAGCGTAAGTATTTCCCTCAGTTTTTGAGAACCAAGGTATCAATCCAGTAGGAGGCCACACGCAAGTCCCTCGTACCTACACAAACAAATAAGAACCTCGCAACCAACGCGATAAAGGGGATGTCAATCCCTTCACAGTCACTTACGAGAGTGAGATCTGATAGAGATAATACTAATAAGATAAATATTTTTGGTATTTTTATGATATGGATTGAAAGTAAAGATTGCAAAATAAAATAGATTGGAAACTTATATGATAAAAGATAGACCCCGGGGCCATAGGTTTCACTAGTGGCTTCTCTCAAGATAGCATAAGTATTACGGTGGGTGAACAAATTATTGTCGAGCAATTGATAGAAAAGCGAATAATTATGAGAATATCTAGGCATGATCATGTATATAGGCATCAAGTCCGTGACAAGTAGACCGGCTCCTGCCTGCATCTACTACTATTACTCAACACATCGGCCGCTATCCAGCATGCATCTAGAGTATTAAGTTCATAAGAATAGAGCAACGCATTAGGTAAGATGGCATGATGTAGAGGGATAAACTCAAGCAATATGATATAAACCCCATATTTTTATCCTCGATGGCAACAATACAATACGTGTCGTTTCCCTTTCTGTCACTGGGATCGAGCACCGCAAGATTGAACCCAAAGCTAAGCACTTCTCCCGTTGCAAGAAAGATCAATCTAGTAGGCCAAACCAAACTGATAACTCGAAGCGACTTGCAAAGATAACCAATCATACATAAAATATTTCAGAGAAGAATCAAATATTGTTCATAGATAGACTTGATCATAAACCCACATTTCATCGGATCTCGACAAACACACCGCAAAAAGAGTTACATCAAATAGATATCCCAGAAGATCGAGGAGAACTTTGTATTGAGATTCAAAGAGAGAGAAGAAGCCATCTAGCTAATAACTACGGACCCGAAGGTCTGAAGTAAACTACTCACACATCATCGGAGGGGCCATGGAGTTGATGTAGAGGCCCTCCGTGATCGATGCCCCCTCCGACGGAGCTCCGGAAAAGGCCCCAAGATGGGATCTCTTGGGTACAAAAGGTTGCAGTGATGGAAATAGGGTTTTGTGGTGCTCCTGGATGTTTTTGAGGGTATATGAGTATATATATAGGAGGAAGAAGTAGGTCGGTTGAGCCACGAGGGTCCCACGAGGGGGGAGGGCACGCCCCCTGCCTCGTGAACTCCTCGTTTGTTTCTTGACGTCCACTCCAAGTCCTCTGGATCACGTTTGTTCCAAAAATCACGTTCCCGAAGGTTTCATTCCATTTGGATTCCATTTGATATTCCTTTTCCGCGAAACACTGAAATAGGCAAAAAACAGCAATTTGCACTGGGCCTTGGGTTAATAGGTTAGTCCCAAAAATAATATAAAAGTGTAAAATAAAGCCCATTAACATCCAAAACAGATAATATAATAGCATGGAACAGTAAAAAGTTATAGATACGTTGGAGACGTATCAAGCATCCCCAAGCTTAATTCCTGCTCGTCCTCGAGTAGGTAAATGATAAAAACAGAATTTTTGATGTGGAATGCTACCTAGCATAATTCTCAATGTAATTCTCTTTATTGTGGCATGAATATTCAGATCTGAAAGATTCAAGACAAAAGTCTAATATTTACATAAAAATAATAATACTTCAAGCATAGTAACTAAGCAATTATGTCTTCTCAAAATAACATGGCAAAAGAAAGTTCATCCCTACAAAATCATATAGTTTGGTCATGCTCCATTTTCATCACACAAGAATGCTCTCATCATGCACAACCCTGATGACAAGCCAAGCAATTGTTTCATACTTTAGTAATCTCAAACTTTTTTCAACTTTCACGCAATACATGAGCGTGAGCCATGGATATAACACTATGGGTGGAATAGAATATGATGATGGGGGTTATGTGGAGAAGACAAAAAAGGAGAAAGTCTCACATCTATGCGGCTAATCAATGGGCTAGGGATATGCCCATCAATTGATGTCAATGCAAGGAGTAGGGATTGCCATGCAGATGCACTAGAGCTATAAATGTATGAAAGCTCAACAAAAAAAACTAAGTGGGTGTGCATCCAACTTGCTTGCTCACGAAGACCTGGGGCATTTGAGGAAGCCCATTGTTGGAATATACAAGCCAAGTTCTATAACGAAAAATTCCCACTAGTATATGAAAGTGACAAAACACGAGACTCTCTATCATGAAGATCATGGTGCTACTTTGAAGCACAAGTGTGGAAAAAAGGATAGTAGCATTGCCCCCTTTTTTTGGGCCTTCCTTTTTTTATTTGGCCTTTCTATTTTTTTAATTTGGGACAATGCTCTATTAATGATGATCATCACACTTCTATTTATTTACAACTCAATGATTACAACTCAATACTAGAAAAAAGTATGACTCTATATGAATGCCTCCGGCGGTGTACCGGGAAGGGCAATGAATCAAGAATTACATGTATGAAAAATTATGAATGGTGGCTTGGCCACAAATACGATGTCAACTACATGATCATGCAAGGCAATATGACAATGATGATGTGTGTCATGATAAATGGAACGGTGGAAATTTGCATGGCAATATATCTCGGAATGGCTATGGAAATGCCATAATAGGTAGGTAAGGTGGCTGTTTTGAGGAAGATATAAGGAGGTTTATGTGTGACAAAGCGTATCATATCACGAGGTTTGGATGCATTGGCGAAGTTTGCACCAACTCTCAAGGTGAGAAAGGGCAATGCACGGTACCGAAGAGGCTAGCAATGATGGAAGGGTGAGAGTGCGTATAATCCATGGACTTAACATTAGTCATAAAGAACTCACATACTTATTGCAAAAATCTACAAGTCATCAAAAACCAAGCATTATGCGCATGCTCCTAGGGGGATAGATTGGTAGGAAAAGACCATCGCTCGTCCCCGACCGCCACTCATAAGGAAGACAATCAAATAACACCTCATGTTTCAAATTTGTTACACAACGGTCACCATACGTGCATGCTACGTGACTTGCAAACTTCAACACAAGTATTTCTCAAATTCACGACTACTCAACTAGCACACTCTAATATTACCACCTTTATATCTCAGAACAATTATCAAGTATCAAACTTCTCCTAGTACTCAATGCACTTTTTATGAAAGTTTTTGTTATACCGATCTTGGATGCCTATCATATTAGGACTAAATTCATAACCAAAGAAAATTACCATGCTGTTCTAAGGTACTCTCAAAATAATATAAGTGAAGCATGAGAGATCAATAATTTCTATAAAATAAAACCACCACCGTGCTCTAAAAGATATAAGCGAAGCACTAGAGCAAAATTATCTAGCTCAAAAGGTATAAGTGAAGCACATAGAGTATTCTAATAAATTCCGATTTATGTGTGTCTCTCCCAAAACGTGTGTATAGCAAGGATGATTGTGGTAAACTAAAAATCAAAGACTTAAATCAAACAAGACGCTCCAAGCAAAACACATATCATGTGGTGAATAAAAATATAGCTCCAAGTAAAGTTACCGATGGACGAAGACGAAAGAGGGGATGCCTTCCGGGGCATCCCCAAGCTTAGGCTTTTGGTTGTCCTTGGATTTTACCTTGGGGTGCCTTGGGAATCCCCAAGATTAGGCTCTTGCCACTCCTTGTTCCATAATCCATCAAATCTTCACCCAAAACTTGAAAACTTCACAACACAAAACTTAAAAGAGAATCTTGTGAGCTCCGTTAGTAAAAGAAAACAAACCACCACTTCAAGGTACTGTAATGAACCCATTATTTATTTACATTAGTGTTAAACCAACTGCATTCCAACTTTTATATGGTTCGTAAACTCTATTACTGGCCATAGATTCATCAAAATAAGCGAACAACACACGAAAAACAGAATCTGTCAAAAACAGAACAAACCGTAGTAATCTGTAGGTTTCGAATACTTATGGAACCCCAAAAATTTAAAATAAATTTCTGGACGTGAGGAATTTATCTATTAATCATCTTCAAAAATAATTAACTAAATAGCACTCTCCAGTAAAAAATGGCAGAAAATCTCATGAGCGCTAAAGTTTCTGTTTTTTACAGCAAGATCGCAAAGACTTTCCCCAAGTCTTCCCAAAGGTTCTACTTGGCACAAACACTAATTAAAAGCATAAAAACACATCTAAGCAGAGGATAGATGAATTATTTATTACTAAACAGAATCAAAAAGCAAGAAAAAAATAAAATTGGGTTGCCTCCCAACAAGTGCTATCGTTTAACGCCCCTAGCTAGGCATAAAAGCAAGGATAGATCTAGGTATTATCATCTTTGGTATGCAATTCTTCAATAGAACACTTATAACCCTTAGGAGTTTCCTTCTTTCTATTAATGATTAAACTCCTCGGCAAGAAATCAAGAAAATCATTTGTAGCAAATGGTTCCTTAATGATAGCAAGAAAGTTGGGGTGAACACTTATGGATTTGAGATCCGCATTTTCCTTACTAGAAGTTTCACCCTTATTTTTAGGAATGTACATTAGTTTGGAAACTTTGGTAGGAGGATTTGAGGTATTCCTTACGGCAGAAAAAGCGGACCCTAAGTTGGTAATAATACCCTCAAGTTTATCAATTCTAGTGGAGTCTTGGTCTATTCTTTCATTAACTATAGGTTCTTTTTCTTTAAAACTTTTCAGAGTGACTCCTACCTTAGATCCATATTGGGTAATTTGGTTGTGGATATTTTTATCCAAATTCTCAATCAATTCCATAGTGCCAACTTTATTTTCAATAATATCGAGCCTTTGCATAACATGTTCCAAAGTTAACATAGTTCCATTAACCAAGAGAGGTGGTGTGCCAAACAAATCTATCATAACATTATAAGAATCAAAAGTGTGGCTACCCAAGAAATTCCCTCCGGTAATGGTATCAAGAATATATCTATTCCAAGGAATGATGCCTACATAAAAATTGCGAAGAAGAACAGAAGTAGATTGCTTCCTAGTAGATCTATTTTGCGCATTGCAAATTCTGTACCAAGCATCTTTTAGATTTTCTCCATCCCTTTGTTTGAAATTAAGGACCTCATTCTCGAGAGACAAAAGAGTAGATAAAGGACTAGCAATAATGACGAAGCAAGCAACCCAACACACAAGCAAACAAGAAATGAGCAAAAAGAGGCGATCTGGAAAACAGAAAGGGGAACGGAAAAAGAGGGCGAATAAAACGGCAAGGGTGAAGTGGGGGAGAGGAAAACGAGAGGCAAATGGCGAATAATGTAATGCAAGGGATAAGAGTTTGTGATGGGTACTTAGTATGTCTTGACTTGTGCATAGACTCCCTGGCAACAGTGCCAGAAATCCTTCTTGCTACCTCTTGAGCACTGCGTTGGTTTTCCCTTGAAGAGGAAAGGGTGATGCAGCAAAGTAGCGTAAGTATTTCCCTCAGTTTTTGAGAACCAAGGTATCAATCCAGTAGGAGGCCACATGCAAGTCCCTCATACCTACACAAACAAATAAGAACCTCACAACCAACACGATAAAGGGGTTGTCAATCCCTTCAGGTCACTTACGAGAGTGAGATCTGATAGAGATAATAATAATAAGATAAATATTTTTGGTATTTTTATGATATGGATTGAAAGTAAAGATTGCAAAATAAAATAGATTGGAAACTTATATGATAAAAGATAGACCCGGGGGCCATAGGTTTCACTAGTGGCTTCTCTCAAGATAGCATAAGTATTACGGTGGGTGAACAAATTACTGTCGAGCAATTGATAGAAAAGCGAATAATTATGAGAATATCTAGGCATGATCATGTATATAGGCATCACGTCCGTGACAAGTAGACCGACTCCTTCCTGCTTCTACTACTATTACTCCACACGTCGACCGCTATCCAGCATGCATCTAGAGTATTAAGTTCATACGAACAGAGTAACACATTAGGTAAGATGACATGATGTAGAGGGATAAACTCAAGCAATATGATATAAACCCCATCTTTTTATCCTCAATGGCAACAATACAATACGTGTCGTTTCCCTTTCTGTCACTGGGATCAAGCACCGCAAGATTGAACCCAAAGCTAAGCACTTATCCCATTGCAAGAAAGATCAATCTAGTAGGCAAAACCAAACTGATAATTCAAAGAGACTTGCAAAGATAACCAATCATACATAAAAGATTTCAGAGAATAATCAAATATTGTTCACAGATAGACTTGATCATAAACCCACAATTCATCGGATCTCGACAAACACACCGCAAAAAGAGTTACATCAAATAGATCTCCAGGAAGATCGAGGAGAACTTTGTATTGAGATTCAAAGAGAGAGAAGAAGCCATCTAGCTAATAACTATGGACCCGAAGGTCTGAAGTAAACTACTCACACATCATCGGAGGGGCCATGGAGTTGATGTAGAGGCCCTCCGTGATCGATGCACCCTCCGGCGGAGCTCCGGAAAAGGCCCCAAGATGGGATCTCTTGGGTACAGAAGGTTGCGGCGATGGAAATAGGGTTTTGTGGTGCTCCTGGATGTTTTCAGGGTATAGGAGGAAGAAGTAGGTCGGTTGAGCCACGATAGGCCCACGAGGGGGAGGGCGCGCCCCCTGCCTCGTGGACTCCTTGTTTGTTTCTTAACGTCCACTCCAAGTCCTCTGGATCACGTTTGTTCCAAAAATCACGTTCCCAAAGGTTTCATTCCGTTTGGATTCCGTTTGATATTCCTTTTCTGCGAAACACTGAAATAGGCAAAAAACAACAATTTGCACTGGGCCTTGGGTTAATAGGTTAGTCCCAAAAATAATATAAAAGTGTAAAATAAAGCCCATTAACATCCAAAACAGATAATATAATAGCATGGAACAATAAGAAATTATAGATACGTTGGAGATGTATCAAGCCACCCCACGCCGCTTGCGTGGCCGGGGTGTGCCGCCCCGCCCGCCCTGAAAACACTCCCCACCGCCGGTCCGCCGCCGCCCCGGCCATCCCTCTAAGCCCCCCCCATGTCGAGCTTTTTCTCCGGCGATCCCCATGCCACTGCCGCCACCCTAAACCCTAAGATAGATAATGGGGTACCTCTCCAGCGAGCCTCATCCCTGCTGCGACTGGTTCTTCCTTAACTCCAGCGTGCCCCCACCCCCTAAAAATCGACTGACCCAAAAGTCGATTCAGTCGACTAAAGTGTAGCTAAATCGGAGCAGCATTGCAAGAGCGAGGGCAGCAGCGCGAGCAAGAGCAGACAAGGCATGGGATGAAGAGCAAGAGCAGAGCAGCAGCGCGAGCGAGAGCTAAAGCAGCAGCAACTCCTACTGATGTGGACGTCGCCGCCGAGGGAGCGACGTCGTGGAGGAAGTGGCCAGCGACACCGCCGTGGATGGAGCCGCGCCTTGTCGGCTCTGGACCGAGCACCGGTAGTACCGTGAGATCGAATAAATAAGAAAATGCGTTGATTAGTGTACAACCTCTTTGGTGGCGCCGATTAGGCCGCAGCTTCATCCGAGGAAATGGTGATGATGATGCTCTTCCGGTGGTGTAGGTGAAGACGGCAGTGTGGGAATGGAGGTGGCGCGAAAGACGAGGGAACATCGGGGCAGCTCCTTGGAGGTGGAGGACGGGGTGGCTGAACCGGCGGGATGACCAGATCGACGCCGGATCCTCATCCGGTATGGTGGATGAGGGACGTCGAGGTGTTGCTGTGGACGATGTTGTCGGGGAAGAGGCTCCGGCTAGGTGTCGGACGGAGGAGGGTGTGGGGCTTCACGGGTTTTCCCGACCTCGGTGTACGAATGGGTGGACGAATGGGATGGGAGTGGGGTACCATGGCTTAGGGACGCGTTTGTCCGAAATGTGGGGTAAGTTACGAAAGTACCCCCACTGATTTGAGGCGGTTCTTTCGATTCAGGGGTATCACGGGCATTTCACGTGTCGGGATTTCACAGGAGGTGGGAGTTTTCGCGCGCGTTGTAATTTTGGAATAGCAAGGCGTGAGTTGAGATGGAGGGTGTTGTCGGAGCACAACGAGACAAAGATATGTCTTAAATATTTCGGGCTAACAAGTCGCGGGTTGAAATTTCCAGACAAGTCTAACGTGTATTGTACCACATCAATTCGCACTAAAAATGTCATTAAAAACTTTAAATTCATGTTATGTTCAATTAAAATATTTCACTACGTGTATAATGCATGCAACCTACTACTCAAATGAACATTTTAGTGCATTCCAAACGTATATACTACCACTTCAATATGAACTAAATTTGAATTTGTTTCTCTATTTGAATAACATCTACAATAATGATTGTTGTGAAGTCAAAGCATTTGAATTCATTTCTCTGTTTTAACAAGATCTACAATCATCATTATTGTCAAGTTAAACCATCGTTTGTGTATTATCTTCACAGCACACCACATGATTAGTCTCGAGTTACATATGAACTATGTGTACTATATGAACTCGAACTTGATTTTTTGAATCCACTTTATGTTGATTTCAAATCATAGTACATTTCAAGCTCTAGCTAGATCTTCATAATCTAAACCATGTCTCATATGTATAATGTGTTTATCACATTATGTATGGTGCCCCGCCCCCTACGCCTACAAGTATTTAGATGTGAGTTGCAAACACCACACATTACCACAAATTCAAATAAAATGTGAGAATGTTTGATATATAGTATTGTTTAGATTGTTCGATATTTAGTTGTAAGCTGCAAACACCACACATTATCACAAATTCAAATAAAATGTGAGATTGTTCGATGTATAGTATGGTTTAGATTGTTTGACATTTAGCTGTGAGTTGCAAACGCCATGCATTATCACACTATGGTATTGTCAGATTTCATGTTCCGGCAGACCCTTGAGGTTCGAACACTGGGGTGCGCGTGGAGATCTTTCCCCTACCGATCTGCGTCCGATCCTCTCGTGCGAACTAAGATGAAAATGATGAACAACACAAGAGACACGAGGTTTATACTGGTTCGGGCCACCGTTGTGGTGTAATACCCTACTCCAGTGTGTGGTGTGGTGGATTGCCTCTGGGGCTGATGCTGGACAGTACAAGGGAAGAACAGCCTCGTGAGAGGTGTTCTCGAGCTGGTGCAATGAACTGCTAGGGTGAGTTCAGTCGCCTCTCCCTCTCCCTCCGCTAGGGTTCTACCAGATTTCGAGATGTCTCTTCTCAATGTCCCTAGGTTTTCTAGATGTCTCGAGGGTTTCTCCCCTTCTCTACTCTGTGGTGGCTAGCTCTATATATAGAGGCCCTGGGCCTCTCCCCAAATAATTGAGCGGGAAGGGCACCAACAATTGGCCATTTTGAAGGGGAACATCTAGTACAAGTTATCCTGACCAAAGGTGGTCTTCGGCTGCCAAAAGCACTGGTGATGACGCCGTCTTGGGCTCCACAGTGACCTCCGTCCGGCCGTCCGGCTGGTCTTGGTCTCGTTGCACCGGAATGGTAACCTTTACCTGATACCTTGGCCTGTGCTTGCCCCCTTTGCACCAAAGGGGAAATAAGGACACTGCGCAGGCTGGCGCCCGCCTGGCCTTGATCATCATGGCTTGCATCATGGGTCCTCGCGAGGTACCCCTGCCTTGATCTCTCCGCCTCCTCGCGAGCCTTCCTGATGAGACTGCCTTTGAGGAAGCTTCCTGTCGTCTGCCCCATGGGGCTTGGCCCCTCACGAGGGTCTTGAGCTTGCGCCGAGGAAGATGGGCCGCGCTGGGCCCCTACTTGAGCCACGCCGCAGGCAGGCAAGTCTGGGGACCCCTGTTCCCAGAACGCCGACAGTAGCCCCCGGGCCCAAGGCGCGCGCGGGCTTGGCTTAGCAGAGAAGCAAAGGGGCAAGCACGAAGCTCCACGGGCCCTAACAGCCTGTGGCCTTGGGCGCCGCATGGCGGTTGATTGGACGTGGGCGTCTGCACTTCCCACGACGCCTCGGCAACTGCACAACTGACAAAAGGGGGTGCCCTGGCCAGGCTTACTTGCCCCGCTCTCGTCCGTCTAGCCCTAGATCCCCTTTCTCGTTCTCCTTCCTCTTGCTCCCGAAATCCTCCAGATCCGTCTCAATCCTTCACATCCAGCACGCCATGGCGCCTCGCAAGTCCCCGGCTGATGCTTGGTACTTGCCGGCCCTGGATTCCCCGAATTTGTCAGAGAAGAACCTCGCCCTCGCGCGCCTGATGACGATGGCGCAGGGCAGCGAGGGGGTGACTGTGCTCAAGGTCGGCTCCGATCAGCCTGAGGGCAAGGGGAGCACCTTCTACCCGTTCTTCGTGAGCGCCATTGTCGCCGGTCTGGTGCCTCCTTTCTTTGAGTTCTTCCATGCCGTTCTCCGCCAATACAACTTGCAGGCTCTGCATCTCAACCCCAATTCTGTCCTTCTCCTGGCGATTTTCGCCTACTATTGCGAGGCTCATGTTGGTGTGAAGCCCTCGGTGGCCTTGCTGTGCCACTTTTTCTCCCTCCGGGTTTCTGGCGCTTAGGTCTCCGCATGCGCGAGCTTCATTGCATATTCCAGCTCCAACGCCATCTCGAAGCCTGGGAAGAGGATTGAAGGCTACCGGAGCAAGTGGGTCATGATGGATGTCGGGCGCCTCCACCCTCGTCTGGTGTTGCCCACGGGGCAATCTAAGTCCGTTAATGCATGGTCCCGCGTGGAGCTCGTCGACCCTCGCGCGAAGGCGGTGTTGAGGAGGATGAACGTGGACCTAAGGCCAAGGAACTCGGAGGCGGCGAAGCTGACCGGGGCCACGCTCCTAAGGGAGTTCTTGGAGCATCGGGTGGCTCCGCTCCAGGAGCACCCGCTCCCACTGTGGAAGCTTGGAGGAGCAGACGCCACCCTGCGGCTGAGCTCCGAGGCCCTGACCGACGAGGATCTGGCCGCGGCCCTCCATTCCTTGGTTGGGGGAGATGTGGCGAGCCCGGTGGGCGCCCCCGCCCCCCTGTTCCTTCGTGACGACTGGGAGTAGGTGGTGAACACCATGCCCACCTTCAACAGTGAGGGGCTCGTGCCCGTGGCAGCTCCCGAAGATCTGGCGGTCTTAGCGATGGTGAACTTGTCCTCCGGCAGCTCCAGCGGGGGAGAGGAGGAAGAAGAGGCGGAGGAGGAAGCGTCCGACTCGGAGGAGACGGGCGAGGATTAGGGGAAGTCCTTCCCTCGGCGCAGGCCCCAGGCACCCCGCTCCATGCCGGACGACGACAAGGTCAGCGCCAGGCGAGGAAAGGAGGGCTCTTCCTCGGTCACGAGGAAGGGCAGGTCGAGCCTGGTTCCCCCAGGGTCTGCTCTGGTCCCTGGGGGGTCCAAGGCCAGCTCCATCCCTCCTGATGCGCCTTCTACTTCCGGGCCCCCCAAGGCTGACCCCCGCTGCAGGCTCTCAGGCTTCAAGTTTGGCCGGAGGTTGCTTGAGTCCACAGACGATGTCCAGTAAGTGATCGATTCGTGCTCTGCTTGGTTTCTGCCGCTGAGGCTTGACGTTTGTGCTCTTTTACCAGGCTGGCACCTGCGGCCAAGAGGTTGAAGGAGGCTTCTACGGCGCTGCTAGGGGCGAATCCGTCTGCCGGGGCGACGCCTTCAGCTGTTGGGGGAGAGGACGTCGAGGCCCGCGCCTCTCCGACCCAACCGCCCTCACGAGGCCAACTAGGGCACCCCGGCGAGGAGTCAACCCCCGTGGCCCCGCTGGACCTGGAGTCGACTATGCCCGACACTACGGCCGTGGCGGCCAAGGCTCAGGAGGTCCCTTCCTGCCAAGTCATGGTCACGCTGCCATCTTCTCCGCCTGCTCCACAGGTTCTTGTCTCTTCTGCTCCCTCGGCCGCTGTCCTGGACCAGGTTGCCAATGAGCTGAGCCAATTGCGGGATGATCTCCTGAGCGCGGACCCTCGTCTGGTGGCCGGGCGCCTGGAGTTGGCCTCTAGCTGGGCTAGTTCTGTTGCCTCCGTCCGAGCGTTGTTGAGCCAGGCAGTGTCTTCCTCTGACAAGGAGAGGCGGGCTGCCAACCAAGCCAAGGCCGCTCGTGATGCTGCCCTGGGCGAGGTTGCTGTTGGGGAACGTAGTAATTTCAAAAAATTTCCTACGCACACGCAAGATCATGGTGATGCATAGCAACGAGAGGGGAGAGTGTGATCTACGTACCCTTGTAGATCGACAACGGAAGCATTTGGTTGATGTAGTCATACGTCTCCACGGCCCGACCGATCAAGCACCGAAACTACGGCACCTCCGAGTTCTAGCACACGTTTAGCTCGATGACGATCCCCAGACTTCGATCCAGCAAAGTGTCGGGGAAGAGTTCCATCAGCACGATGGCGTGGTGACGATCTTGATGTACTACTGTCGTAGGGCTTCGCCTAAGCACCGCTACAATATTATCAAGGACTATGGTGGAAGGGGGCACCGCACACGGCTAAGAATATGATCACGTGGATCAACTTGTGTCTCTAGGGGTGCCCCTGCCTCCGTATATAAAGGTTCAAGAGGGGGAGGCCGGCCGGCCATCATAGGGCGCGCCAGGAGGAGTCCTACTCCCTCCGGGAGTAGGACTTCCCCCCCAATCCTAGTTGGAATAGGATTCGTGAGGTGGGAAAAGAGGGAGAGAGAAGGAGGGGGGCGCCGGCCCCCTCTCTCCTTCTCCTATTCGGACTAGGGGGAGGGGCGCACGACCCAGCTCTGGCCGCCTCTCCTCTTCTTCCACTGTGGCCCACTAAGGCCCATATAGCTCCTGGGGGGTTCCGGTAACCTCCCGGTACTCCGGTAAAATCCCGATTTCACCCGGAACACTTCCGATATCCAAATATAGGCTTCCAATATATCAATCTTTATGTCTCGACCATTTCGAGACTCCTCGTCATGTCCGTGATCACATCCGGGACTCCGAACAACCTTCGGTACATCAAAACATATAAACTCATAATATAACTGTCATCGAAACCTTAAGCATGCGGACCCTACGGGTTCGAGAACAATGTAGACATGACCGAGACACGTCTCCGGTCAATAACCAATAGCGGGACCTGGATACCCATATTGGTTCCTACATATTCTACGAAGATCTTTTATCGGTTAGACCGCATAACAACATACGTTGTTCCCTTTGTCATCGGTATGTTACTTGCCTGAGATTCGATCGTCGGTATCCAATACCTAGTTCAATCTCGTTACCGGCAAGTCTCTTTACTCGTTCTGTAATACATCATCCCGCAACTAACTCATTAGTTGCAATGCTTGCAAGGCTTAAGTGATGTGTATTACCGAGAGGGCCTAGAGATACCTCTCCGACGATCGGAGTGACAAATCCTAATCTCGAAATACGTCAACCCAACATGTACCTTTGGAGACACCTGTAGAGCACCTTTATAATCACCCAGTTATGTTGTGACGTTTGGTAGCACACAAAGTGTTCCTCCGGCACACGGGAGTTACATAATCTCATAGTTATA
Organism: Triticum aestivum; assembly: GCF_018294505.1. Classification (NCBI taxonomy): domain Eukaryota; kingdom Viridiplantae; phylum Streptophyta; class Magnoliopsida; order Poales; family Poaceae; genus Triticum; species Triticum aestivum. Next base: position 25,237,061 of record NC_057806.1, read on the forward strand.
GGAACATGTATAAGTCATGAAGAAAGCAATAGCAACATACTAAATGATCGGATGCTAAGCTAATGGAATGGGTCATGTCAATCAGATCATTCAACTAATGATGTGATCCCGTTAATCAAATGACAACTCTTTGTCCATGGTTAGGAAACATAACCATCTTTGATTAACGAGCTAGTCAAGTAGAGGCATACTAGTGACACTCTGTTTGTCTATGTATTCACACATGTATTATGTTTCCGGTTAATACAATTCTAGCATGAATAATAAACTTTTGTCATGATATAAGGAAATAAATAATAACTTTATTATTGTAGGGCATATTTCCTTCAGTCTCCCACTTGCACTAGAGTCAATAATCTAGATCACACAGTAATGATTCTAACACCCATGGAGCTTTGGTGCTGATCATGTTTTGCTCGTGGAAGAGGCTTAGTCAATGGCTCTGCTACATTCAGCTCCGTATGTATCTTGCAAATCTCTATGTCTCCCACCTGGACTAGACCCCGGATGGAATTGAAGCGTCTTTTGATGTGCTTGGTTCTTTTGTGAAATCTGGATTCCTTTGCCAAGGCAATTGCACCAGTATTATCACAAATGATTTTCATTGCTCCCAATGCACTAGGTATGACACCTAGATCGGATATGAACTCCTTCATCCAGACTCCTTCGTTTGCTGCTTCCGAAGCAGCTATGTATTCCGCTTCACATGTAGATCCTGCCACGACGCTTTTTTTAGAACTGCACCAACTAACAACTCCATCGTTTAATGTAAACATGTATCCTGGTTTGCGATTTAGAATCGTCCGGATCAGTGTCAAAGCTTGCATCAACATAACCATTTACGATGAGCTCTTTGTCACCTCCATATATGAGAAACATATCCTTAGTCCTTTTTAGGTATTTCAGGATGTTCTTGACCGCTGTCCAGTGATCCACTCCTGGATTACTTTGGTACCTCCCTGCTAAACTTATAGCAAGGCACACATTAGGTCTGGTACACAACATTGCATACATGATAGAGCCTATGGCTGAAGCATAGGGAACATCTTTCATTTTCTCTCTATCTTCTGCAGTGGTCGGGCATTGAGTCTGACTCAACTTCACACCTTGTAGCACAGGCAAGAACCCTTTCTTTGCTTGATCCATTTTGAACTTCTTAAAAATCTTGTCAAGGTATGTGCTTTGTGAAAGTCCAATTAAGCGTCTTGATCTATCTCTATAGATCTTTATGCCTAATATGTAAGCAGCTTCACCGAGGTCTTTAATTGAAAAACTCTTATTCAAGTATCCCTTTATGCTATCCAGAAATTCTATATCATTTCCAATCAGTAATATGTCATCCACATATAATATCAGAAATGCTACAGAGCTCCCACTCACTTTCTTGTAAATACAGGCTTCTCCGAAAGTCTGTATAAAACCAAATGCTTTGATCACACTATCAAAGCGTTTATTCCAACTCCGAGAGGCTTGCACCAGTCCATAAATGGATCGCTGGAGCTTGCACACTTTGTTAGCTCCCTTTGGATCGACAAAACCTTCCGGTTGCATCATATACAACTCTTCTTCCAGAAATCCATTCAGGAATGCAGTTTTGACATCCATCTGCCAAATTTCATAATCATAAAATGCGGCAATTGCTAACATGATTCGGACAGACTTAAGCATCGCTACGGGTGAGAAGGTCTCATCGTAGTCAACCCCTTGAACTTGTCGAAAACCTTTTGCGAGAAGTCGAGCTTTGTAGACAGTAATATTACTGTCAGCGTCAGTCTTCTTCTTAAAGTCCATTTATTCTCAATTGCTTGCCGATCAACGGGCAAGTCAACAAAAGTCCATACTTTGTTCTCATACATGGATTCCATCTCAGATTTCATGGCTTCAAGCCATTTTGCGGAATCTGGGCTCACCATCGCTTCTTCATAGTTTGTAGGTTCATCATGATCTAGTAGCATGATTTCCAGAACAGGATTACCGTACCACTCTGGCGCGGACCTTACTCTGGTTGATCTACGAGGTTCAGTAGTATCTTGTTCTGAAGTTTCATGATCATTATCATTAGCTTCCTCACTAATTGGTGTAGGTGTCGCAGAAACAGGTTTCTGTGATGTACTACTTTCCAATAAGGGAGCAGGTACAGTTACCTCGTCAAGTTCTACTTTCCTCCCACTCACTTCTTTCGAGAGAAATTCCTTCTCTAGAAAGGATCCATTATTAGCAATGAATGTCTTGCCTTCGGATCTTTGATAGAAGGTGTACCCAACAGTCTCCTTTGGGTATCCTATGAAGACACATTTCTCCGATTTGGGTTCGAGCTTATCAGGTTGAAGCTTTTTCACATAAGCATCGCAACCCAAAACTTTAAGAAACAACAACTTTGGTTTCTTGCCAAACCATAGTTCATAAGGCGTCGTCTCAACGGATTTTGATGGTGCCCTATTTAACGTGAATGCGGCCGTCTCTAAAGCATAACCCCAAAACGATAGCGGTAAATCAGTAAGAGACATCATAGATCGCACCATATCTAGTAAAGTACGATTACGACGTTCGGACACACCATTACGCTGTGGTGTTCCGGGTGGCGTGAGTTGCGAAACTATTCCACATTGTTTCAAATGCATACCAAACTCGTAACTCAAATATTCTCCTCCACGATCAGATCGTAGAAACTTTATTTTCTTGTTACGATGATTTTCAACTTCACTCTGAAATTCTTTGAACTTTTCAAATGTTTTAGACTTATGTTTCATTAAGTAGATATACCCATATCGGCTTAAGTCATCTGTGAAGGTGAGAAAATAACGATATCCTCCACGAGCCTCAATATTCATCGGACGACATACATCTGTATGTATGATTTCCAACAAATATGTTGCTCTCTCCATAGTACCGGAGAACGGTGTTTTAGTCATCTTGCCCATGAGGCACGGTTCGCAAGTACCAAGTGATTCATAATCAAGTGGTTCCAAAAGTCCATCAGTATGGAGTTTCTTCATGCGCTTTATACCGATATGACCTAAATGGCAGTGCCACAAATAAGTTGCACTATCATTATCAACTCTGCATCTTTTGGCTTCAACATTATGAATATGTGTGTTACTACTATCGAGATTCATCAAAAATAGACCACTCTTCAAAGGTGCATGACCATAAAAGATATTACTCATATAAATAGAACAACCATTATTCTCTGATTTAAATGAATAACCGTCTCGCATTAAACAAGATCCAGATATAATGTTCATGCTCAACGCTAGCACCAAATAACAATTATTTAGGTCTAATACTAATCCCGAAGGTAGATGTAGAGGTAGCGTGCCGACCACGATCACATCGACTTTGGAACCATTTCCCACGCGCATCGTCACCTCGTCCTTTGCCAGTGTTCGCTTAATCCGTAGTCCCTGTTTCGAGTTGCAAATATTAGCAATAGAACTAGTATCAAATACCCAGGTGCTACTGCGGGCTCTAGTAAGGTACACATCAATAACATGTATATCACATATACCTTTGTTCACCTTGCCATCCTTCTTATCCGCCAAATACTTGGGGCAGTTCCGCTTCCAGTGACCAGTCTCCTTGCAGTAGAAGCACTCAGTTTCAGGCTTAGGTCCAGACTTGGGTTTCTTCTCTTGAGCAGCAACTTGCTTGATGTTCTTCTTGAAGTTCCCCTTCTTCTTCCCTTTGCCCTTTTTCTTGAAACTAGTGGTCTTGTTGACCATCAACACTTGATGCTCCTTTTTGATTTCTACCTCCGCAGCTTTCAGCATTGCGAAGAGCTCGGGAATAGTCTTATTCATCCCTTGCATATTATAGTTCATCACAAAGCTCTTGTAGCTTGGTGGCAGTGATTGGAGAATTCTGTCAATGACGCAATCATCTGGAAGATTAACTCCCATCTGAATCAAGTGATTATTATACCCAGACATTTTGAGTATATGCTCACTGACAGAACTGTTCTCCTCCATCTTGCAGCTATAGAACTTATTGGAGACTTCATATCTCTCAATCCGGGCATTTGCTTGAAATATTAACTTCAACTCCTGGAACATCTCATATGCTCCATGACGTTCAAAACGTCGTTGAAGTCCTGATTCTAAGCCATAAATCATGGCACACTGAACTATCGAGTATTCATCAGCTTTGCTCTACCAGACGTTCATAACATCTGGTGTTGCTCCAACAGCAGGCCTGGCACCCAGCGGTGCTTCCAGGATGTAATTCTTCTGTGCAGCAATGAGGATAATCCTCAAGTTACGGACCCAGTCCATGTAATTGCTACCATCATCTTTCAACTTTGCTTTCTCAAGGAATGCATTAAAATTCAACGGAACAACAGCACGGGCCATCTATCTACAATCAAACATACATAAGCAAGATACTATCAGGTACTAAGTTCATGATAAATTTAAGTCAAATTACTTAAAGAACTCCCACTTAGATAGACATCCCTCTAATCTTCTAAGTGATCACGTGATCCAAATCAACTAAACCATAACCGATCATCATGTGAAACGGAGTAGTTTTCAATGGTGAACATCGCTATGTTGATCATATCTACTATATGATTCACGCTCGATCTTTCGATCTCAGTGTTCTGAGGCCATATCTGCATATGCTAGGCTTGTCAAGTTTAACCTGAGTATTCTGCGTGTGCAAAACTGGCTTGCACCCGTTGTAGATGGACGTAGAGCTTATCACACCCGATCATCACGTGGTGTCTGGGCACGACGAACTTTGGCAATGGTGCATACTCAGGGAGAACACTTTTATCTTGATAATTTAGTGAGAGATCATCTTATAATGCTACCGTCAACCAAAGCAAGATAAGATGCATAAAAGATAAACATCACATGCAATCAATATAAGTGATATGATATGGCCATCATCATCTTGTGCTTGTGATCTCCATCTCCGAAGCACCGTCGTGATCACCATCGTCACCGGCGCGACACCTTGATCTCCATCATAGCATCATTGTCGTCTCGCCAATCTTATGCTTCCACGACTATCGCTACCGCTTAGTGATAAAGTAAAGCGTTACAGCGCGATTGCATTGCTTACAATAAAGCGACAACCATATGGCTCCTGCCGGTTGCCGATAACTCGGTTACAAAACATGATCATCTCATACAATAAAATTTAGCATCATGTCTTGACCATATCACATCACAACATGCCCTGCAAAAACAAGTTAGACGTCCTCTACTTTGTTGTTGCAAGTTTTATGTGGCTGCTACGGGCTTAAGCAAGAACCAATCTTACCTACGCATCAAAACCACAACGATAGTTTGTCAAGTTGGTGCCGTTTTAACCTTCGCAAGGACCGGGCGTAGCCACACTCGGTTCAACTAAAGTTGGAGAAACTGTCACCCGCAAGCCACCTATGTGCAAAGCACGTCGGGAGAACCGGTCTCGCGTAAGCGTACGCGTAATGTCGGTCCGGGCCGCTTCGTCCAACAATACCGCCGAACCAAAATATGACATGCCGGTAAGCAGTATGACTTATATCGCCCACAACTCACTTGTGTTCTACTCGTGCATATAACATCAACATATAAAACCTAGGCTCGGATGCCACTGTTGGGGAACGTAGTAATTTCAAAAAAATTCCTACGCACACGCAAGATCATGGTGATGCATAGCAACGAGAGGGGAGAGTGTGATCTACGTACCCTTGTAGATCGACAATGGAAGCGTTTGGTTGATGTAGTCGTACGTCTCCACGGCCCGACCGATCAAGCACCAAAACTACGGCACCTCCGAGTTCTAGCACACGTTCAGCTCGATGACGATCCCCGGACTCCAATCCAGCAAAGTGTCGGGGAAGAGTTCTATCAGCACGACAGCGTGGTGACGATCTTGATGTACTACTGTCGCAGGGCTTCGCCTAAGCACCGCTACAATATTATCGAGGACTATGGTGGAAGGGGGCACCACACACGGCTAAGAATATGATCACATGGATCAACTTGTGACTCTAGGGGTGCCCCTGCCTCCGTATATAAAGGTTCAAGAGGGGGAGGGAGGCCGGCCATCATAGGGCACGCCAGGAGGAGTCCTACTCCCTCCGGGAGTAGGACTTCCCCCCCAATCCTAGTTGGAATAGGATTCGCGAGGTGGGAAAAGAGGGAGAGAGAAGGAGGGGGGCGCCGGGCCCCTCTCTCCTTGTACTATTCGGACTAGGGGGAGGGGCGCGCGGCCCAGCCCTGGCCGCCTCTCCGCTTCTTCCACTATGGCCCACTAAGGCCCATATAGCTCCCGGGGGGTTCCGGTAACCTCCCGGTACTCCGGTAAAATCCCGATTTCACCCGGAACACTTCCGATATCTAAATATAGGCTTCCAATATATCAATCTTTATGTCTCGACCATTTAGAGACTCCTCGTCATGTCCGTGATCACATCCGGGACTCCGAACAACCTTCGGTACATCAAAACGTATAAACTCATAATATAACTGTCATCGAAACCTTAAGCATGCGGACCCTACGGGTTCGAGAACAATGTAGACATGACCGAGACACGTCTCCGGTCAATAACCAATAGCGGGACCTGGATGCCCATATTGGTTCCTACATATTCTACGAAGATCTTTTATCGGTCAGACCGCATAACAACATACGTTGTTCCCTTTGTCATCGGTATGTTACTTGCCTGAGATTCGATCGTCGGTATCCAATACCTAGTTCAATCTCGTTACCGGCAAGTCTCTTTACTCGTTCTGTAATACATCATCCCGCAACTAACTCATTAGTTGCAATGCTTGCAAGGCTTAAGTGATGTGTATTACCGAGAGGGCCCAGAGATACCTCTCCGACGATCAGAGTGACAAATCCTAATCTCGAAATACGTCAACCCAACATGTACCTTTGGAGACACCTGTAGAGCACCTTTATAATCACCCAGTTATGTTGTGACGTTTGGTAGCACACAAAGTGTTCCTCCGGCACACGGGAGTTACATAATCTCATAGTTATAGGAACATGTATAAGTCATGAAGAAAGCAATAGCAACATACTAAACGATCGGATGCTAAGCTAATGGAATGGGTCATGTCAATCAGATCATTCAGCTAATGATGTGATCCCGTTAATCAAATGACAACTCTTTGTCCATGGTTAGGAAACATAACCATCTTTGATTAATGAGCTAGTCAAGTAGAGGCATACTAGTGACACTCTGTTTGTCCATGTATTCACACATGTATTATGTTTCCGGTTAATACAATTCTAGCATGAATAATAAACTTTTATCATGATATAAGGAAATAAATAATAACATTATTATTGCCTATAGGGCATATTTCCTTCAGTTGCAACTACCCAGGGCCGCCGCAAGACGCTTGAGGCCGAGCTGCAGGGCCTGCGCGACGAGCTCGCCAAGGAGGTGCACAGCCGCCAGGAGAAGGAGAAGGAGATGAAGGCTAGGGAGGCCGCCGCCAAGGACCGGGACGCCAAGCTTGATGACCGCCACAGCCAACTGGAGACGCTGGAGTGGTCGCTGAAGGCGGAGAGGACCGAGCTGGACACCAAGGCGAAGGTCCTGACGGAGGACCGGGTGGCCTTCGCGGAGCTGGAGAAGAAGGCTCGAGGCATACTGAAGAGGTTGTATGAGAGCGGCCTGGAGGAGCCGTTGGCTGGTGCGGAGGACGGCCCCACCAAGCTGCTTTGCTTCCTGGTTGATGCGCTTGAGGACGTCGCCGACGGCCTTGGCCCGACGGTCGAGGCCGAGCCGCGTGCCCTGTCTTCTGCGGTGCTGACGCATGTCCTCAGCCATGTCTACCTGCGCGACCCCAACGTTGACTTCGACAGCTTGCTAGAGCCCGTGAGCGGCGACCGTGCCGCTGCCACCGCTGAGGCCGTGAGGGGCTGAGCCAAGGTTTTGCTGGGGATGTTCCGCTCCCCCAGCGTCCTGCCCGGGTGCGGTGCCGCCGGCCTTGCGACCTCGAGAGGCGAAGCCGTCCAGCGTGACTCCACCACCGGTGACTGCATTACTGGGGAGTGATCCCTTTGCGACTTCCATCCTATTTTATTCCTGCACATGCACCATGCCTCGCGGAGGCGTTTAAACTTGTGTTTGGCGTTGTGGAACAATCTTATGGCTTGTAATATTTGCTTTGAATTCCCTAGAATTTGCATTTTCCTCTCCTACTTGGTTACCCTCTACGTCGGCAGGGCCCGGCCCCGCGCGTACCTCACCCAACGTTAGCCTCGACCGGAAACCAAGGACGGGACTAAGGAGTGAGGGGCCACGTGGCAAGTTAGGCTCCTGAGTCGTCATGCTCAGGAGTCCCCCTTGACGCGCGAGTAACAAGTAGGGAAGGGGGGAGCGAGGAGTGGATTGATCGTTCTACGTCGGCAGGGCCTGGCCCCGCGCGTACCTCACCCAGTGTTAGCCCCGACCGGAAACCAAGGACGGGACTAAGGAGTGAGGGGCTATGTGGCAAGTTAGGCTCCTGAGTCGCCATGCTCAGGAGCCCCCCTTGACGCTCAAATGGGTTTCGTACCTTGGCTCCGCTCGGGGAGTGGCGTGCGACGACTAGGCCCAAGGGACCTAGCTGGGTGGCGTGCGCTCGGGCGAGGCCCGGGATGAGCCCTCGTGTCCAGCCCCCTCGCGCGGCACTCCCGAGGGGAGGCATTGCGATGGTGCCGGACACTGAGCTCTGGGCTCCCTGAGGTTGGTACGGCCATGGGCCGCCCTTAGTTGTTTATCACCAGCGCGGAGCATAGCGCTTCCGTATGTGTACGGGCATAGCCGCTCCTTGGCAGTGTCGTCAGCCAGCGCGGAGCATGGTGCTTCCGCTGGTGCATGGGAGGGGGCTCCCCTCCGGGAGGAGCCCCCGGGGCGTGTACAGCCCCGCCCTGACACGTGGCCGGCACAGTAGGGCTAGGAGAGGTGTATCTGGGCACCCGTGAGCTAGCACGGGACTCACGAGGCCCTACCTTGAGGCGGGTTGCGCCTGGCTCTGGGCCTTTATCAATTGATGTGTTCCTACAAGGTTGTTAGAATGCATTTTGCTCTATGTCCTCAGGTCCCGGCCCCCGAGCAAGCTCAGCCGCCGCTAGTATGACAGGTCGCAATGCTGTGGGTCAAGGCCAGGGGGTAAGGGCTCGAGAGCAAGTAAGAGCCCATGAGTCGCGATGCTTAGGCGCCCCCCTTTTAACGTGCAAGCGCTTTGCATGACGACAAGCAGTAGGTGATAATTATGGGAATCAGATTAAGCGTGAAAGAATAACTTCATCCTAGGGTAAATGCTGGAAAAGCAACTGCCGCTGGGTCGGGCCCGAGCGGTGTGGGGATGATGCAGCCCGAGGGGCGCCCCCAACAAGGTAAGTAAAGAGCATAAACAAAATGGATACATGCCGCGGGGACGGACCCACACGGCCTGGGAATGGTGCAGCCCTGTGGGCGCTCCCAGCTGAAAGTAGAACTCTGAAAGATGTCACCTTGTGCTGTTGAAGATGAAGTGATGCTGAGGAAGTGAGCGATGCGCGGTGAAGACGTCGGCCATCATGAGCCCCCAGGCCCAGGGGCCTCGGGAGGCTCCGGTGGCAGGTGCAGGTCTCCGGGGACCATCACCACCTCTGCTAGGACCGCGTGATGCCTGACCTCTTGAGCCTCCAGAATGCTCCTCAACAGGCGCTGATGTGCGGCGACCGTGCTCGGCAGGCCGAAGGGCATGCGAACGTAGCTGTGAGGTGGTCCCATGCAGCGCCCTACGTCCGAAGGCCATAGGCGCTCCTGGGACGCAGCTCAGTTGAGCCCTGGTACGTTGACACAGACGCACAGTCCTCCATCCTCGCCCGGATGTGGGGCCACAGCAGGTAAGCGGCGGCTACCGCGCATGACTCTGGACTCTTGTAGCTCATGGGTGTTCCTTACGATGAACTCCTGAGGGTTTGGTCTCCTTTGACTTGTACCTTCCTGAGGGAAGCGTGCTTGAAAGCACCCCTCCACGTGGTGCCCGAGTGCCTCCCCCGCGACCTTGGCAAGGTCGGCGGCTCTCCAAGAGAGAGCCCCTGAGCCCTGCCTGAGGAGGGCGTCGGGCGCGCCTTCCTATGCGTGAGAGGGTGGCGCTCCCTGATCGGGCGTGAATCCTAACACAGTACCTCCGGAGGTGCCTGCCTCCTTGTGGCTCGGACCAGGTGAGGTATTCTTCTTCTTGAGGGTCGCCTCGGGAGGCCTCCCGCTCCTGTGATCTGGGTCTTCGATTGTTGCGGCTTGAAACGCACACTCGAGCGAGCACACTGCGTCCCTTTCTTCACAGGGTACGGTGATGACTCCACCGCTTCCTGGCATCTTGAGGACATTGTAACCATGGTGAGTCACTGCCATAAACTTGGCTAGGGCCGGGTACCCGAGGATGGCGTTGTACGGCAGGCGGATGTGAGCGACATCGAAGTCGATGAGCTCGGTGCGGTAGTTGTTGTGTTACCCGAAGGTGATCGGAAGGCGAACCTGCCCAATTGGAATAGTGGAACCATCGGTGACTCCTGAGAAAGGCTTGGTCGGCTGAAGCTGGTTGTACGACACTTGGAGATTGTCGAACGTCTTGACGGACAGGACATTGAGTCCTGCCCCGCCATCGATGAGGGTCCTGGTGACCTGCACGTTGCTGATGACTGGGGAGCAAAGCATCCGGAGGACTCCGGCCGTTGCCACACACTTGAGCTGGTCTACGGAACTGAATGTGATCGTGCATGAAGACCACCTGAGAGGGCGCGTGGCCTCAAGCTTGGGAAGGACTGCATTCACCTCGCGAGCAAACTGCTTGAAGATGCACTGTGAGGCTGGGGCCTAGGCGCCGCCCAAGATGCAAGCAATTGCACGCGGCTCTTGGAATCCCCTAGCCCCATCGTCTTGGTGTTGGTCTTCGTTCCTCCTTGGTGGAGGCGGCAGAGGAGGGGGAGGCCTGTGTTGCCGTGCGGGTGGACCTCATGAGGCTGGTCCCTCCAGCCTCCCTCGCGAGGCTGATCCTACCAGCGGTCCTCGCGAGGGCGGTCACGCCATCCCTGGCGAAGGCCACGGTCCTCCCATCGTCCGTCACCTCTTCCTCCTCCTTGGCCATAGCCCCTGTCGTTGCGCTCTGGGCGTCGGCCGATTCGCCCATCTCTCACGGCTTTGAGCTCTTGACATTCGTTGGTGTTGTGGGTGTGGAGGTCGTGGTACACGCAGTATCGTCCACCCTTGGATGACTCGGGCTGATCCCTGCCTCGCTTAGTGTCCGGTTCCGCTGCTAGCACGGCAGACCCCTTGCGCTTCACGTCCTTGGCCTTGAGCTTCTTTTCTTCTGGGTCGGCTGCCGGGAGCTCGAGGAGGGAGAGACGCCCTTCCTCAGCCCTGGCGCACTTGGTCGCCAAGTTGAACAGCTCCAGGGATGTGCGCAGGTCTTCATGGATTGCCAACTCTTCCTTCATCTTGACGTCGCGCACGCCGTCGGAGAAGGCTGAGATGATAGCTTCTTTAGTTACCTTGGGGATCTTGAGGCGAGCGTAGTTGAAGCGATGGATGTACTTTTGCAGGGTTTCTCCTGGCTGATGCTTGATGCGGCGCAGGTCACTCACGGCCGGGGGCCGGTCGCGAGTGCCCTGGAAGTTGGCGATGAAGCGGGTGCACATCTCGCTCCAGAAGGAGATCGTGCCGGGAGCCAGGTTCAGGAGCCAGGTGCTAGCGCCGTCCTTTAGCGCCATGGGGAACCAATTCACCATGACCTTTTCGTCTCCGTTGGCGGCTACGATGCCCAGCTCGTAGAGCTGCAGGAACTCCACGGGGTCCGCTGTGCCATCGTAGCGGGGAGGGAGGTCAGGCTTGAACTTGCCTGGCCATGTGACGCCGCGTAGCTCGGGGGTGAAGGCGAGGCAGCCCGCCGTGGTCACCGGCGCCCTTTGCTGGTGCTGGACTTGTTCTCGCGGGTCACCATGCGCCGCCACTGGGAGCAGCGTGGGGTCTGGTCGTGGAGGCGCTGGGGCGCGATCTTGGCGCGCCGACACTGGGAGCGCGCGAGAACCTTCCCGGGGACGCGGGATCTCTTGGCAGCTCCCTTCTTGCTGCGCAGGCGCCGGACGTGGAGGGTCCCGCCCTGGGGCTGCACGCCTTGGAGCCAAGGCACCTTCTTCGGGAGGAGGCGGCGGAGGCGCCTCCTGATCCTCGCCCCCTGCACGGGATGAAGGGCGAGGCAGCGAGAGGGACCGCAAGGGGGATCCCCCCGCGGCACTGACGAGCTCAGTGATGCGGGCGAGCCAATCCTCGTAGAGGTCGTTGACGGGGCGATAGTGCAGGAGATCCCGTGCCAAGAGCAGTGAGGCATGCACATCCATGGGTGTGCGACGGGCATGGGACGATATGCCAGCTGGAGTCAGCGACGGGGTGGCGATGCGGCCATTCCGCCGCACCAAAGGATGCTAGGACGAGGCATGCTGCTCGTTCCCCGCCGGACCGGTGGCGGCGTTGGTGACAGACGATGGGGAACGACGAGGGGGGCCACCGACGGGCGCCGTCTGGGCGACGCGAGTGGCGCGAGCAGCCCGGAGCTCGGCGCGAGCCCGAGGAGCATCAGCCATGGACACGATGGAAGATCACACGCGAACAGCGGAAGGAAGATTCCGGCGCACCCCTACCTGGGGCGCCAAATGTCGGATTTCGGGTTCCGGCAGACCCTTGAGGTTCGAACACTGGGGTGCGCATGGAGATCTTTCCCCTACCGATCTGCGTCCAATCCTCTCGTGCGAACTAAGATGAAAATGATGAACAACACAAGAGACACGAGGTTTATACTGGTTCGGGCCACCGTTGTGGTGTAATACCCTACTCCAGTGTGTGGTGTGGTGGATTGCCTCTGGGGCTGATGATGGACAGTACAAGGGAAGAACAACCTCGCGAGAGGTGTTCTCGAGCTGGTGCGATGAACTGCTAGGGTGAGTTCAGTCGCCTCTCCCTCTCTATCTGCTAGGGTTCTACCAGATTTCCAGATGTCTCTTCTCGATGTCTCTAGGTTTTCTAGATGTCTCGAGGGTTTCTCCCCTTCTCTACTCTTTGGTGGTTAGCTCTATATATAGAGGCCCTGGGCCTCTCCCCAAATAATTGAGCGGGAAGGGCGCCAACAATTGGCCATTTTGAAGGGGAACATCTAGTACAAGTTATCCTGACCAAAGGTGGTCTTCGGCTGCCAAAAGCACTGGTGATGACGCTGTCTTGGGCTCCACGATGACCTCCGTCCGGCCGTCCGGCTGGTCTTGGTCTCGTTGCACCGCAATGGTAACCTTTGCCTGATACCTTGGCCTGTGCTTGCCCCCTTTGCACCAAAGGGGAAACAAGGACACTACACAGGCTGGCGCCCGCCTGGCCTTGATCATCATGGCTTGTGTCATGGGGTCCTCGTGAGGTACCCCTACCTTGATCTCTCCGCCTCCTCGCGAGCCTGCCTGATGAGGCTGCCTCTGAGGAAGCTTCCCGTCATCCGCCCCGTGAGGCTTGGCCCCTCGCGAGGGTCTTGAGCTTGCGCTGATGAAGATGGGCCGCGCCGGGCCCCTACTTGAGCCACGCCGCAGGCCGCAGGCAGGCATGTCTGGGGACCCCCGTTCCCAGAACGCCGACATGTATAACATGTGCAAAACCACAACACGCATATCACCGCTATATTAATGCATGCATATGTTTAAAACACTATGATCTCCTATTCAAATATATGAATCCACTTTCATATCAAATTATGATCTTTGTTAGTCTCTTACACGCACGCAATCCTCTAACCTTTGTAGCTACCACTAACTTTCTCTCGTGCATGCACACGCCCTCCTCACCCTCCCCCTCCCTCAGCATTGTATCCATCGCGCACATTCATTTTTTTCTTTAGGTCGTTCTCCCACAGTCTCCATTACCCCTTTCCGACACACACCGATCGATAAACCTCTCCAGCGATGTCTGCCTACAACATACACACACACCTTCAATATCCTCCTTTATGTGTCCTTGCCTCGTGTCTCTCATACTGTCCCACACACGTGTAAACTCTCGCCCCTCTTTTCATCGATCTCACAACCGCACACTCCTCCCCCTATCTAGCTAGTAGCTGGGCCTCTCACACCACCTCCTAGCAACATTCTCTCTGTCTATCCGTCTCGCCGGGCCTTATTTTCCTCTAACAAATGGACGTACACCGACCGATCTCCCGCTATACATATAGCTAGCTAGGTCCTTATAACTCATTTTCCCCACGCGTCGATCGATCTACCTCATTAGTTATGTCTCTCCCTTCCTCTTACAAACAACAATTGATCTACCGATCTAGTTAGGTTTGCTTACCATACACATGGTTCCCCTTCATCATCCATGGATGCGTCCTGATAGATCTATCACACAAAGGCACACACAGAAACACATCCCCACTCTCATTGATAATATTGCAGTTCCACCCTCAGTTTTTCTAGTAGGCCTCTCCCACCATCTTCGAGAAGCAACTCCATCACCCATCCAGCACTCTACCCCTCTCCCTCCCTCTCCCTCCTCTCTCTCTCTCTCTCTCTCTCTCTCTGTCCCATCCTATTTCCCGTCCTTCAGTTATGTATGGATGTCGACCGATCTCCCTCAAGACATAGCTGGGTCTCTCCTTCTCAACACATATACGAGTTGTTCTACCTCTATAGTTAGGCCTCTGCCTACCCCTCCCCCACCCCCTCCCACACGCACATAGCGATACATCGAGCGCTCTAGTCATGTCTCCCTACCACACACAAACTTGACATGTGCCCTCTGGCATTCCGGTAGGTTAGTCGCCCTATATCTTTGACTTGCACACACACAATTTCGATGGCTCTCTTCATCGATCTCGCATCCACCCACTTGATCCTCTCTTCGACTCTATCGATATCTATGACCCCCTCCCTCTCTTCTCGTGGATCGCCCGACCCTATATATATGATATGGATAGGCCTCCATTTCACACACATTGCATGCAAAATTTTGTTTTAGATGTCATCGACACATATTCCCACAAATACATTCACGAAATCAACCTCCCCCCCCAAAAAAAACAAAAAACACTCATGGACGCACAAGCCATTTGTCTAGGTTTGTATCTCTCACACACACCCACGTAGGTAGGGGATGTGCACGAAGAGAAGAGGTGCACGCACGGCGCACGTACTCCCGTCTCTTTCCCAACCACACCCGTGCGGGTACACGGTGGAGCTCATTTCTGTACAAAAATGCAGCCCATGTGGTAATTTGACGTGTGTACTGGTTGTCCACTAGATGGAGGGAGGATCGTCTACCACGGGTGAACAAACAAATTGCAACTTGATGCATTATGTTAAAAAATAGGCAAACCATGTGGGGCCTACCTTAGAGGCAAGGCTCTATACACTAGAGTACTTTTGATGTGTCCCATCAACTTGCAGAACGAGGAGAAGCTTTCTTAGTACGCCGTCTCCCCCGCCCACAGGCGCGGTGGCTCGCAGGATGAGGTGAAGCTTTCTTACTAGTAGTAGTATTGTACGCCTTACGCCCTCTCCCTCGCCCACGCGCGTGGTGGCTCGCACGACGAGGAGAAAATTTTACTACTCCCTCTGTTTACTCCTTGCCCCTACTACCTTGGTTAGAGAGATTATCATATTGTTTGGAATATATATGTCCTTTAGTAGATTTCAATATGAACTACTAGTACATACTCCAAACACTGATGTATATAGACGTATTTTAGAGTGTAGATTCACTCATTTTACTCCGTATGTAGTCCATATTGAGGCCCTGTTTGGTTCATAAGTCCTAGGACTTTTTCTAGTCCTAATTAAGAAGTCCCTACTCCTTAAAAAGTCCCTCCCTATTTGTTTTTAGGGACTAAAAAGTCCCTAATCCCTCCCTAGAGGTTATTGAATGACCATGTTACCCCCAGTATATAGAAAAGTAACAACCAAACAACACCATGGGGCGGCGGGGCAATGGCTGCAGGGAGGGGCATTGTTGGAAAAGTACCAAAAAAGACTCTCCTTGAGAGTCTTCTTCATTAAGTCCCAAAAAAGCAAGTTTTAGTCCCTAGTAGTCCCTCCTTTTTGGTTAAAAAGTCTCTAAGAGGGACTTTTTCTAGTCCCTACACTAAAAAGTCCCTTGGAAACAAACACCCCCTGCATAAAGTTGAGACACTTATTTTGGAACAGAGGGAGTACATATTTGCTATGATCTGTCAATCATTGAGATGCAATAGCATGCATGTTAGTCTCCTTTGTATTTAATGAAATGTTGCAACGGGCAACCTTGGACGCAAGATACATGTAACAGAAGCTGGAAGCTTTATAGCATTGTACTATCTCGCTGATGAATTATAGCACGTGCTATACTAGTACTTCCTCCATTCCTAAATATAAGTCTTTGTAGAGATTTCACCATGAACCACATATGGATGTATATAGATGCATTTTAAGTGTAGACTCATTCATTTTGTTCCGTATGTAGTCCACCTAGTGGAATCTCTACAAAGACTTATATTTAGGAACGGAGGGAGTACTATGTAAAGAGTTAGGTGTCGCACGGTGTCCAGAAAATATGGTGATAGTGTGAGGTGGGCCATGTAATCATTGAGCCTCCGTGTTTTCACTGCTCTTGCACTCCTCCGCCATACGAATGGAGAAAATTGTAATCTAGTAGTACCTCCTTTCACCAAAAGCGTGGGACATCCAGCAGTCCTACCACCTCAGTAATAATGACCAATGAGTCGTCAAATCACATAGACCCAGCAGTAAGTTGGATGGACGAAGCAACCATCACTCTTGAATCCGCTTCTCCTTTCAACGTAGGCGCCAGTGAGAGGTCGCGTCCGCTCTGCCCGGGCATGAATGCGACACCGATTCTATGGAGGGGCGCCAACCGTTTCGGCCGAGAATCACGCGCGGGCGATGGAGGGGCTTTGGCTGGGCCAGGCTAGTCAGGAGCGGGTGTGGCAGCTGTCCGCCTGTCCCTACCGGACGCCCGGAAACGAGAGGATGCACCGACTCTCACGGCTAAAATCATACACTACACACCATCTCTCTGTAGGAGTAGGTCGATCTGTCGCTCTCTCTAACACACACATGCTGTTAAACACACACACACACGCACACGCACACATAGGTTCATAGAATAGGAAAATCGTGCGAGTGCAAAGCCACAGGAAGTGAGATACAAATGGAGTACGTACAAGAAGCGAAGAGGTGAGGAATATTCCATCAAACCTGGACTGAGGAGTAGTACTCCATCCGTCTAGGTGTTAAGCCATCTTATGGAAATCATATATTCCCAAAATGTTTAGGCGTCATCCATTAACTTCGCATCTCAATCCCCTCTTGGCCTCGTTGCTAGCGAGCATTGTTACTTAGGGAGCGTTTGGATCCTTAGCAAGAACATCTTATAGCATAGCCGGCCAAGGTTAGGCGTTTGGAACTGTTAAAATATGTTAGCTTTTGTGGGCCAGCTAGCTTGGGTGGGCTAGAAAAACCTTGCTAGCTCAGGAGAGCCAGATCGGCTCGCTTCCGACGGAAAACTTCATGTAGTAGTAACATAGACTAGTAACATATGCATGTTACTAGTCCAAGTTACTCACCACTATGACCAGCCTAAGCAATGTAACCAAATGCTCCTTACTCTTCCTTGTTATCTCCCCCGGAAACCCAATGCATGGAGCACAACTACGCGTTGATCAGTCAAGAAATCGAAGCTGGTTTGCATGCGACTTAATACGTGGCCCTGCATGGTAGCTAAAATGGCATCTCTTAGTTTTTTGGATTAATTGTTGTGTTTAGAGACAGAAATCAGGGCTTTGATTGGAGGAATGACCAGTCAAGTTTCTCCTTCTCCTCCAATCTGCTTGCACCTTGGTCCAGCTGCACCTTCTAACATGACTTATTACACCTAGACGGAGGGAGTCGTACGAGATACGGTGGCACACTGACTTAGGTCGAATACAAGTGCCCAAAATTATGTGCATGTTATAATAAGGATTCACTTAAAATAGTACGTGAGCAAATAGAGGGATCAATTGGACAGTGTTCTCGAGCAGTAGCGAGATGTATGAGGTAAGATACACCGCTGACGCTTTTAATTTTTATTATTAATTTGTTTATTTCACCCTCTGACTGGTGGGACCCAACGTACTACATGGAGAGAGGTAAGGTGACTAAGGTTGCATTATTTCTGCACCACTGTGGATAGTCTTACCACAAAAGCCACATGACACGATTATGATTTAAATCCCAATGACTCCCACACAAAAAAACACGGCATGCTTGTCACACAAATGCAGGAATGTATAAAAGGTTATTTTCCTCTCGTTGAACATAACAGGAGGGTTGTGTAGCTGGTTAGCCTGCTCGCTCATCAAACTTGAGGTCTCGGGTTCGATAACTACACTTGAGCATAATTCGTGCTAGGAGGATTCTTTGACTTCTCAAAATGGATGGATACGGAGCTATATGATCAGCTGCAGCCTCGGCGCTTGTTTCCTAGGGTTTGCACTCTTCGCACTCTCTCCAGTATATATATATATATATATATATATATATATATACATGTTGGAGCCTCAGCGCTTGTAGTTGCTCTCTTCACACTCTCTCACCCCCTCCAGATCTAAACAAGACTTCGTTGGCCTCTCTCCCTCCCCTCACTGCTGGTCTGCTTGTAGTTGCTCTCTTCACACTCTCTCACCCTCTCCAGATCTAAACAAGACTTCGTTGGCCTCTCTCTCTCACCTCACAGCTAGTCAAAGAGCCGGCAGGATCCGTCCACCGGGAAGGGAAGGAGCCTTAACGATGTCGCCGTAGGTGAGGGAGGGAATCCACTACCGTCACAGATGTTCACTTTCACCCAGCGGCGGCGCGGGAGGGCCTCGGACCCCTTCTTCTTCGCCGTTGTACATAGTGTAGGCCGAACGGCCTCCGGTCGCCCACCGAACCACACCCCAAGAACCTTAAGGTATAATTTACTTATTCCACATGCATTGCTCTAGCTGCATGTGGGCTTTTTCCGCTTCTGCACTCGAATCTAGGTGTTGGATCAAATAGGAAAGTAGTGGGGAAAGTTGTATACCATGAATCTAGGATGTGGTTCAAAGAGGAAAGGAATGGGGGAAAGTAGTGGGAAAAGTTGTATAGCATGAATCTAGGACGTGGTTCAAAAAGGAAAGGAAGGGGGAAAGTTGTATCGCATGAATCTAAGACGTGGTTCAGAGAGGAAAGGAATGGGGGGAAGTAGTGGGGAAAGTTGTATAGCATAAATCTAGGACGTGGTTCAAAGAGGAAAGGAAGGGGGGAAAGTACTAGTACAGACTGGCTATCCAGCACCTACATTGGTCGAAAAGGGAAAACAATGACAAACGCAGTACGCACATCTGTAACAAACTGATCTTTTGTTTTGGGGGACAAGGCTGTAGAGTTTGAGCAGGACTAGATTTGCTGCGCTCACATAGGGAAAGGTGTCTAAAGATAACAAAACTGGGACCAACACAAATATGCTCCTTGGTTGTTTGTTCTTTGTTGCAACAGACTGTGCATCACCCCAGTACATCAGTAGATGCACATGGTGCTGGTGCGTCCACTGTCTCGTGCAACTCTTTAGCTGTTGTTAATCTAAGGCCCTGTTTGGTTAAAAACTCCCTAGTCCCTACCTGCTTGGTTCCAGGGACTAAACATGGACCAGAGGTTATTAAATGACATGCTAAAGGACCATGTTACCGCTAGTAATGAACTAATAGAGACAAGGTGCCATGCATGGCAGGGGCAACTGTTGGAAAAATTCCCCAAAAGACTCTCCCTCGGGGTCTTCTTTCTTTAGTCCCTAAAAGTCCCTCTTGTTTGGTTTAGATGGGACTGACACGGAGTTTTTTAGTCCCTCCACCAAAATGTCCCTGTAAAAAAACACCCTCTAATAATGCCGCTGGAAAATTGATGGAATGCCACAGTTAAAAGCAAATTACATGTTTAACGAATCTTATTGTTAATATAATCTCTCTGTTAATATTAATCAATGCCACCGTTTGAGAAATGCTACTGTCTTGCTTTCTTTCCCATTTGGATAAGGTAGATGCTTCTTTTTGTTGTCTTCTGTGTCATCCACCGTTATTGACCACTAGTTGTTTCCTTTGCACCTCTGTGTAAACATGGTATCTACTTCACCTTGTTGCCATTGTGACCTTTTGTTTCACTGCACAAAACACTTGTTTTAAGAGTGTTTTGTGCAGTTCAACCAAAATGTCACACCGACAATGTTCGTTGATTGCTTGATCTTAGTGGAACTGCACAAGAGGAGATCTTACTTCCTATCCGTGTTGGCAAATTTGGTTCAGATCTTCTTCATGTGAGTTGTTTGAATTCCGCATCATGAGAAGTCAGTACTAGCCTTCTTTCACATGATTCTGCAGTGTGCTTTCATATGCTGTGGTACTCGTACGGTAATGTTGCTTGATTTTAGTGAACTGCACAAATGGAGACAAGACTTCCAATCTGTATGTGCACCGTAATATCCCATTGAGGCAAGATGAGGATATTTCACAACTGTTGGCCTGTATCTTGCCACTTTCATCAGAAAATTAATGTCATTGTTTAGTGCTATACTTGTGCAACCTAATTGACATGCCAAATCTTAAATTGAAGGCGAAGCTTGTCTATTATTGAACCAAGCGATGAAGGGGAAGAACAAGCAGAAGAAAAAAAAATCAATTCCTGGTGTTGTAATGAAGCACTGGAACTGTGATGACATAAGTAATGATATAGTTTTGCATCTTAATTTATTGCTATGGCTGGAACTAGCAATTGTTTTGCCACTGATTTGATGCCACTCTTAATGTAATGCGCAATTATCTCTACTTGTGCAAACAGGGATCTTCTTTGAAGATACCATATATTTTAGTGGAACTGCACAAGAAGATGTTGGAAACATTAAACTAATCGAGGAGTATATAGTAAGCATGGCCACCACAGTAGATAGCAATAGATGGTTCCGGAGAAGTGCTTCATCTGTATGCTCTACACAATAAGCCTCTGGACAAAGGTTGGTACTCGCCCACTGATTTCATCCATATGATTGAGCTTTGTCATCTCTATTGGTGTTGTGCTACTTTTTAGATACTGTCATCAAAAAGTGGTATTATCCTTGAGAAGTGCTTCATCTGTGCTGTTTTAAATATTTCCTTTCCTTTTTTTCGAGCAAATAGGGATGCTAGCATTTAGTTGTCCTCTTGTCTTTGCACAATAGGATCCTCCTCCTCCGAAGAAGAATATGGAGTACGTGAAGTGACTAGTTCCGATTATGCGAGGATGAAGAAGCCATGTCTATCTTCTCATCAGAAAGAGCATTTGAAGGATGGTTACATTACCCCCCACAAGACCAAACTAACTTTAGCTTAGAAGGACTGACAAATCTCCATTTTCTTGATGTGATGCGCGAGTACAATGTTGTTCTGGGATTCTTTCCGGTGAGTTCCATTTTTCTAAAAGTGTGCTCTACATGGACCATGTAGGTGCCTGTTTAAACTGCCAATTCATAGTACAGTTTGCTTTATACTAATCATTTTTTGTATTTGTGCAAATAGGGGTGCTCAACTTGATTTCATTGGGAACTGCACAAGATGTTCATGAATACATCGAATCATTCATTTCCACCACAAGAAAGGAGGTGCCGAGCGAATTTGGTTGATTTTGGTGGAACTGCACAAGAAGAACAACTAGTTTATTTAGCACGAGGTGCCGTGTCAATGTCCGAACATATGGAATACCCTGCCCATTCCACAATCATAGGGATTTGATATTTTGGAATGGGACAACCTTGTCAAATTTTGCTTATTGATTTTAGCAAGAAGACATGCGTTTGATATTTTCGAATAGGACGCCCTTTGCTGTCAGCAGCATTGATCCATTTTTTCTTTATTCTTTAGTTGTGAAGTAAATATTGGCTCTGACATGTGAATCACTGAGATGCATAATCATCAATTGTTTTGAATGTTCTCTATGAATTGTCAGGCTTGGGTGTTTGATTGCAATGTACAGGAACGCTAAAAAGCTGCTCAAACTCTTTGTACTCCTTCTGTTCCTTTTTACTTCGCACATTGTGAAAGTGCATACTTTTTTCTATAAGATTGGTCAGAGTAGAGATACTTTGACTGCAGACAAAACTTGTATGCATTAGAAAGGACCAGAGGGAGTACATGTGAAACTGCTGCAAACGAGGTGATCACCCTGGGAATAATGCTAGTACGTATTGTTTTGCATGTTCATCCAATGCCAGTGATACAAGAATTCGAACTAATCGAAATAAATTCATTCATACACGATCGGATTTCATATAAACATGCTGGATTTCATTAAATTTCATACATTCTTCAACTAAAAAGGGCTGCGCTGGATGTATAATTAATTAACCGAAGCTACCCACCTATGTCAGGCTCAGCCGAACAGAAGCTTCAGTGACTTAACTGCAGGTGCAGTTGCGTAACTGACATGTGGCCCAAATGCCTGTTGGGCCCACGTGTCAGTCATTCAACTGCACCAGCAGTTAAGTAGAAGCAGCGTCCTTCTCCAACATAGCTCTCCGACTCCACATCACCGCCAAGAAGCTAACCAGCCGTCAGTGGTCAACCCGCCTAGCTTGTCATAGCGATTAGGGCAACTAGGAGCCCAATAATCAGGATCCCCACATGACAAACACCTTTCTTCTTGTCATTCTTCTTCTTGAAGTTCGTGTGTTGCACAGCCTTGTTCTTCCCATCAAACTTTGCTTTACCATCAAACTTGCATTTGTACTTGAACTTGTGGGGCTGGAAGTTCTTCTTCTGTACCAGATTGGCACTAGATCCTCCCTCAATTCCTCGAGCACGTGTGTCCTTTGATCTCGCCTTTTCTTCCACATCAAGAGTGCCAATGAGATCCACGAAGGAGGAAGCTTAGTGATGATACCTCCGGCAACAAACTTGTCTGGTAGCATACAACTTAAGTGCTCAAGTTCTCTAGCAAATGACTGTATCTCATGAGCTTGCTCAACCACGGAGCGCTCTTCAATCATCCTATAATCATAGAATTGCTCCATGATGTATAGCTCAGTGCCAGCAACTGGAGGGTGGCAGCGGTGGCCTTACTTGGACCCGAGCTCGGTGACCTACCTTGTTCTACTCTTCCTCGTTTTCTGTGTGGCGCCGCCTCGTTGGCAGCGGGGCGGGGCCTCGGCTGAGCCGGCGATGTCCTCTATCTCATTCTCGGCGGGCGGCGCCTCGGCGGAGTGGGGGAAATCTCCCCTCATTGCCGGCAGGGTGGGGCCTCGGCGGAGCCGGCGGTGTCCTCTGCCTTGTCGTTGGCGCCGCGGGGCCTCGGTGGAGCAGGGCCTCATCAACGCCAGCGGAGCGGGGACTCGTCAGAGCCGGCATTGTCCTCTGCCTCGTCCTCAGTCTCGCCAAACAGCGCCTCACCCGCTTCATCGCCCTCTTTGTAGGCGGCCGTAGCCTCCTCCACCCGCATGCGGTACCGCTAGCGCTCGAGGCGGCCCTCGCGGGCGGAGAGGTATGAGTCGAGCAGCGCCTCCTGCTCCTCCCGCTACACGGCGATCTGCGCAACCCGCATGCGGTATCGCTAGCGCTCGAGGCCTCCCTCACGGGCGGAGAGGTATGATTCGAGCAGCGTCTCCTGCTCTGCCCGCTCCGTGGTGATCTGCTCCTCTGCCTGCAGGTGCTCCTGGAGGAGATGGTGGTTGTAGGAGGCGTCGGCTTGCGCCTCCCGGAACTGCTGCTCATGCTTTTGCCTCACTGTGTCCATATATTGGGCACGGGCCTCGCTGATGGTCATGGTGCAATGCACCAGCGAGGATGGCGCGGAGGAGGGGTTGGTGCCAGATCATCGACTACCATGTTCTGCATTGGGACGTCGTCGTCCTCCGGCCGCCTGCTGGCCAGCCAGTCGGTAGCAATGGCTGCCTTCTCCTTGTGGTCCGTCGCCCTCCCGTCCTGAAGAGTGCGGGAGAGCAAGGAAGCCATGATGGGCAGTAGTGGTGTCGACAGGAGAAAGGGAACGGATGCGGATGACTGCGGCTATGGCCGGCACAACAATTTATATAGCAATGGTGGGCGGCGGAGGGATGGACGTGTAGCGCTGGAGTAGCCGCCTCGGCAACCGTGTTTCATTAATGTGGGCGGCAGAAGGACGGACGGACGACACTTGTGTCGTTTGAAGGCGGAGCAATCACCTGCACCGGGAAGCGGGGCAGGCGGCACTGACTGTTTCGGGCCGAAAGCGCGCGCCGGGCGAGGGAGGCGGTTTGGGTGGGCCAGGCAGTCAGACTCGTGCTTGGCAGCGGGTCGGTCCAGCAGCCGGACATGCTGGCTCGCCAGCTAGCTCGTCGAGCTGAGCGACGACAATCAGACGATGGACGTAGCTTCCGACCAGGAGCCGGCGCCACTGTCCAAGCCGGTTCATGCCATGTTCACCATAGAGCAGGTGCGGCCACACTTCGACGCTCTAATGGCGGAAGATCTACCAGCGCAGGAGGACCTGTGCTGCAACCTCCGTCTCCTCAACGAGCACTCGTGAACAAGCGAAAGACAATGCTGCCGCAGACATGTGGCCCTATGATCCTGGCTTCCCGAATGAGCAGCAGGCACTGTATCAGACCATCCGTAGGGCCCGCGAGGCCCTCTCTGTCATCCTTCGAGTTGTTGCACTCGCCATGGTGCCGCCGTCTCGCGTTGTCAACATGGTCAACGGACATGAGGATGAGGAGATGACTTTACTTGGAGAGGATGACAGTGGGGACCCACCAGGCCCATAGCCGCACGTACGCAAGTGCCTCCTTATTAGTATATAAAACTATAATTTTTTTGCTTCCTCCTGGTTTCTTGACATCACGGTCCCACACCATTGTCAACCTATGTAGTCAATAAACAAGAGAATTGCACAAGAAGCGGCCGACAGCTGGGACCAAGCAGCTCGAGCAGTATTTGTGTTTTTTGAGGTGTGAGCACTGTAGGGTTTTTCTTGAGTGATGTTTAGCCCAGATATTAATTTTTCTCCTCTAAACAACAACGAAAACATCGCTGCAGGTATTAGCTGGGAGGATTGTGGCCCATCTAGCCCAGGCTAGATATCCAGCCCAAATATTAATTTTTTTCAAGCTGAAAATGGCTAGCCCAGCTATACTTTTTTTAGAAATACCCAGGCAAGGTCAACTTGTTATTCTCCGCCCCACTGGGCTGCAAATCTTTCCTAGGAGGGATGCATTAGGCTTAACAAGAAAATGGGCTTTAAGAAATAATAAATGAGATGTAATTATAAAAACTGGGCAGTAACTATAAAAAATGCACCAAACACGTAATTACTTTATAAAATATTATTTTTGAATATTGCAAATTTTAATTTCATTAATTGTTGCGAGCGCAATGTTTCATTGGATTTTTATGTAATATAAATTTATATTGAAATTGTATTTAATCTGGCTAGAAATTTCGGGATAAAAATATTTCGAATCCCATCAAAATGTGGGAAATTTTATTGAATTCTGTTTTGAATGGTTGGTTGAAATGGGCTATACTTTTAACAAACTGTAAATGGGCATTAGTAAATTCCATTAGAATTCAAAAATTTGCTGCACATTCTTACAAATCTCAAATGGGCTATAAGTTCTCTGCCACACACTTGTGGCCTTACTAAGTTGACGCATCCCTTAAGAAAAGAGTTTACGCATATGCAAGGCTTTGTCAACTTATAGTCAACACACGGTTCTAGCAGCAGTGGCCGTTGGATGTCCATCCAACGGATGCCGTGCTTCTTCTTCAATCTCGGATATTCTAGCTTCACCCTCCCAAAAAATGATTCCTCCCCCTGACATCTGGGGCGCACCGTTTCGGAAGCTGACATGTGGGCCTACTAAGTTGACCCATACCAAGGGCTTTGTCAACTTAGTCAATATAAACGATTCTAGCTGAAGTGACCGTACGATGTCCATCCAACGGCCGTCGTGCTTCTTCAACCTCTGGTACTTTTGGTCCAGCCGCCCAAAGCAGCGTCGATTGTTCCGCCTGCTCCTGCCTCCCGTGGTCGGCTGTGCTGCCGCGAAGGCCTCACTGCCCCCTACTACTCCCACCACTGGCCAGACCATCCCTCCACTCACTCACACCCCCTGTTATTCTGCGGCGACGGCAACCTCACACCGCAGCCGAACCAGTGAACCCTCGTACTCCTCTCCACATGGGTATCCACTGCCGCGTGTTCCCCGGCTCCCCGTCGTCCCCTTCCTAGGCCTCACCGCCGTCCACCGCCATGGTGCTCTCGGCGCGGCGTGGTCAATGTGGTCAACGACCAACTTCCATCGGAAGAGTATTGTACGTGGAGAGGCTGACAACTGGGTCCACAGCAGCCGCAAGGAAGTGCCTCCATATTACGTGCAAAATAATTATTCCTCCACCTGACAGCGGGGACCCACCGGATGGGCCACCGGTATTTCACGAAAAAATGTTTCCCCCTGACTGCTGGGACCCACCAGCTACATATTTGCACGCAAGGAAGTGCGTCCGGGCAAAAAAATGATTCTCCCCCCTGACTGCTGTGACCCACCAGCTACATCTTCGCACGCAAGGAAGTGCTTGACAGTCGGGACCCACCTGGTTGAA
The DNA here is from genome assembly GCF_018294505.1 of Triticum aestivum. Classification (NCBI taxonomy): domain Eukaryota; kingdom Viridiplantae; phylum Streptophyta; class Magnoliopsida; order Poales; family Poaceae; genus Triticum; species Triticum aestivum. The sequence goes on from NC_057806.1 coordinate 25,263,667, forward strand.
GCATACATAGCGTTGTCATTATGGTCACGAACGTGTACGTACATACTGGTCCATGTAGAGGCGCGCATGTGTCATAGTAGAGGCGCGCACGTAGCATGTACACGTATGTACAACGGCCAGTGTGCAAGAAAGAAAATACGGCCACGTACATACATACGGGCAGGGTCTCGAACCTCTACTCGTGCATACGTACGGCCAGGGCTCATGTACATGGCTGGGTCGGAACGGAGAAACAACATCATCGTCGTGTTCATGGGTGTCGGATCACGGGTTCCGGCAGACCCTTAAGGTTCGAACACTAGGGTGCACGCGGAGATCACGCCTTCTACCTCCCCGTCTCGTAAAGATCTAAACTATTAAAAGAACTGCACAAGAGACTCAAGATTTATACTGGTTCGGGCCACCGTTGTGGTGTAATACCCTACTCCAGTGTGTGGTTGGTGGATTGCCTCCTGGGGCTGGTGATGATGAACAGTACAAGGAAGAACAGCCTCGCGAGGGTCTGTTCTTGGCTGGGGCGATGAACTTCTAGGAGGAGTTCAGTCACCCTTCTCTCTCTCTCACTTACTCTGTTTGCTTGCCAACCGAACGAACGAACCCCCCTCCTTGCTATGCGGGTGGCTGGTCCTATTTATAGGCAAAGGCCCTGGGCCTCTTCCCAAATATTGAGCGGGAAGGGCGCCAACAATTGGCCAATTCGAAGGGGAACATCTAGTACACTTATCCTGACTAAAGTTGGTCTTCGCCTGCCAAAGGCTCTGTGGTGATGCCGTGCTAGGCTCCATGGTGACCTCCGCCTTGTAGTCCGCCTGGTCTTGGTCTCGTTGCACCGAAATGGCAACCTTTGCCTGATGCCTCGGTACTCCACGGCTGCGCTTGCCCCCTTTGCACCAAAGAGGAAAGAAGGACGCTGCGCGCGCTGGCGCCCGCCTGGCACCCTCGATCGTCATGGCTTGCGTCATGGGCACCTTGCGAGGTACCCTACCTTGATCTCTCTGCCTCCTCGCGAGCCAGCCTGATGAGGCTGCGCCTGCGGATGCGCCGTGTCGTCCGCCCCGCGAGGCTTGGCCCCTCGCGAGGGTCTTGAGTCTTGTGTCGATGAAGATGGGCCATGCTGGGCCTCCTTTGAGCCGCGCCGCAGGCCGCAGGCAGGCAAGTCTGGGGACCCCTGTTCCCAGAACGCCGACAATGGGGAGCCAACCGGCTGGGTCGGAACGGAATGCGTCGTCGTGTTCATCGGGAGGGCTTGGACAGAACAGCCGATGGAAATGAGGCCTGGCATACCGCAGAACGGAGGAAACGGCCTTGTGTTTGACCGGCCATGTTTGAAATAGGATCCTATTCATCGGGAGGGGTCTAGCATACTGCAAAACAGAGGAAATGGACCTCCTACGGTCGAAACGGGGTCCTGTTGATCGGGAGGGGTGTGGCGTATCGCAAAACGGAGGAAACGGACTTGTGTTGGAGCGCTAGGTCGAAACGAGGGTCCTGTTCATCGGGAGGGGTGTGTCGTACCGCAAAAAGGGACTCCACGGGATACTGTTCATCTCCACCATCGCCCCCTCCAGCCTCCACAGGCTGCTGTTCATCCACCGTCGACCTCCTCCAGCCTCCACCTGTGACTGTTCATCCACGGGCTCCTGTTCATCCAGCCTCCATCGTGCGCTACTTCACCGGCTACTATTCAACCAGCCCTCTCCACATGGGCTCCTGTTCAACCACTCCTCCACGAGCTACTATTCATCTAGCCCTCCATCGTCTACTGTTCATCCAGCCCTCCACAGGGTCGTCCTGTTCATCCAGCCCTCCACGGGGTCCTGTTCATCTAGCCCCAACTGGCTCGATCGGTCGGCACCTGTTCATCCAGAGGCAACACCACGGGGTCCTGTTCATCCACCCCCATCGGGAACTGTCCATCCAAACTCCCCAGCAACTCTCACTGTTCATCCAGAGGAAGCATCGACCGACTTCAATTAGCAGCAGTAGCGAAGGAATCGCTCGATCAGGTTCAGTTGACAGCCATCGATCGATCGCTCGGGTGCAGTAACGCGTAGCCTGTAGTGTAATCGCTCGGGTTTAGTAGACGAACACCTCGCTCGGGTTCAGTTAGATCCCAACACCTCGCACCCACGCGCGTGCCTGTACGAGAGAAACGTGCAAACCTCCGTCCATCGCTCGGCCCCGACCACCCACCGTAACCGGGAACACCCTGATATTTTCCTTTCCCTCGCTTCTACCATGGTTTTTTCTGTCATGGACGGTCCAAAGAATGTCATGCAGCTGCGTCTCTGGCCCGCTCAGGACGAAAATCCCATTTTCTGTCATGATTTTTTGTCATAGAAGTAGGAGCCCACCACATCTATGATGATACCGGGTTTTGTCACAATTATCGTCATAGAAGTGTCATAAGTACGACAGGAAAAAATTCGTTCGGCCCAAAATGTCATGGATGTGTCTTTTTTTGTAGTGTGGGTTGTGCCCACCTCGGTGGCCACCCGCACCCCCTCTTTACCCTATAAATTCCCAAATATTCTGAATACCATCGGGGTTAACCTAGATCAGAAGTCCCGCCACCGCAAGGCTCTGTAGCCACCGAAAACCAATCTAGACCCTTTCCGGCACCTTGTCGGAGGGGGGAATCATCTTCAGTGGCCATCTTCATCATCCCGGCGGCCACCACGATGAGGAGGGAGTAGTCCACCCTCGGGGCTAAGGGTTTGTACCAGTAGCTATGTGTTTAATCTCTCTCTCTCTCTCTCGTGTTCTCGAGATGTCACGATCGTTGTGTATCGCGGGTTCTGTTAATATAGTCGGATCATATGGTGTTTTCCCCTCTCTATCTTGTTGTGGTGAATTGAGTTTTTCCCTTTGAGATTTCGTTGTTACCGGATTGAATACTTTTATGGATTTGAGAACACTTCATATGTCTTGCAGTTGAATAGTCATGGTGACAATGGGGTATCATATTGATTCACTTGATATATGTTTTCGCACTCAACTCGTGGATTCCCGAGGTGGCATTGGGGTAATCTATGCATAGGGGTTGATGCACGTTCTTGTCTTTGTTTCTCCAGTAGAAATCTTGGGCACTCTTTGAAGTTCTTTGTGCTGGATTGAATGTTATGAATAATAATTTGCTTTGGTGTTATTTTAGTACGAACTCTAGGACAAATCGAATGGAAAGAATAGCTTTGTGTTATTTTAGTATGAACTCTTGAATAGATCGAACAGAAAGAATAGCTTTCAGGTGGTTTCATACCCTACACACAATTTATTCTTATGTTCTCCGCCAAATAGGAACTTTGGAGTGATTCTTCATCGCACTTTGAGGGATGGTTATATGATCCAATTATATTAGCATTGTTGAGAGATTGCACTTGTGAAAGTACCGACCCTGGGCCTCATTTTCAAGCATTGCAATACCGTTTTTGTGCCCGTTTACTATTTGCTACCTTGCTGTTTTATTTATTCAGAATATAAAAATATATTTCTACTATCGGTGTCAAAACCGGTGGATCTCGGGTAGGGGTCCCTAACTGTGCATCTAGGCCGGATGGTAACATGAGGCAGGGGACACGATGTTTTACCCAGGTTCGGGCCCTCTTGATGGAGGTAAAACCCTACGTCCTGCTTGATTAATATTGATGATATGGGTAGTACAAGAGTAGATCTACCACGAGATCGGAGAGGCTAAACCCTAGAAGCTAGCCTATGGTATGATTCTATGTTATGGTTGTTGTCCTACGGACTAAAACCCTTCGGTTTATATAGACACAGGAGAGGGTTAGGGTTACACAAGGTCAGTTACAAAGGAGGAGATATCCATATCCGTATTGCCTAGCTTGCCTTCCACGCCAAGTAGAGTTCCATCCGGACACGAGATGAAGTCTTCAATCTTGTATCTTCATAGTCCAACAGTCCGGCCAAAGGATATAGTCCGGCTATCCGGAGACCCCCTAATCCAGGACTCCCTAGTAGCCCCCGAACCAGGCTTCAATGACGATGAGTCCGGCGTGCAGTATTGTTTTCGGCATTGCAAGGCGGGTTCCTCTCCAAATTCCGTGTACCTGTCGAAATAGTGTCCGGCCTCTTGTGAATGTTGCACTCCTTGGCTTCCACGCCCAATAATGGCCACTTTCCATGTGTCGAGCGAATGTGAAGAGCCAGGGTGATTTTACATTTACCCCCTAGCTATGTGAACGAGCTGCCTATTAAAAAGATGAGGATTCAGATCCAAATCACACCATCCTCCCTTGGCGAGCCTTCATCGGAGCGCATTCGAAAGAGATCCATTCCATCATGGCCGGTCGACGCAGCTCCTCCTCTCGCTCCCCTAGCCCCAAGCCTGGAGATTGGGAGAGATGTTCCGTCCCGCACAGCAAATTAGTGATGCTTCAGACCAAGGGATTTCTTCCCCCAGCGTACATGGTCCCGGTTCGAGCCGGGCTCGCCACCTATAATGGCGGAGAGCAAGCGGAGAGTCTTCCCAATCCCTCCAAGGGAGAGTGGGTATGCCTTGTCACTTATTTGGTAAGAGGGCTCGGATTTCCAATTCATCCGTTTCTCCGGGGGCTCCTGGAGTTCTATGGCCTCCAGTTGCACAACCTTACGCCTACCTCCATACTGCACATCACGGGATTCTTAGCCCTTTGCGAGTTGTTTTTGGGATGTGAGGCTCATTTCTCTCTGTGGAAGAAGTTGTTCTGCCTTGTGCCCCGTTCTCAGAAGGGGTCAATATGTCAAGTGGGCGGAGCCGAAGTGTGGCATATTGCCGGGACCGGATACCTGTCCGGAACCCCAAAGAAGACGTCCGAAGACTGGCCTTCGGAATGGTTTTATATAGAAGACGTACCCCTCCCGGATCCTATTAGAATCGGCCTTCCTGAGTTCAATAGCGCCCCTTTGAAGAAGCGCCGGAGCTGGCGTCCATGGAGCTCCCTGGAGGAAGATGACAGGGACGTTCTTTACCTGATGAGCCGGATAAGTTTTTTAGCTCGATCCGGATTGACCATGATCGAGGTCATGGCCATATGTATTATGTGGGGGGTGCAACCGCTTAAATATAGAGGCCACCTCATGTGGGATTTCAACGGGGAGGATGACGCCACCCGCCACGGCCGTAAAGGGCCAAGATCGGTTGCTGATCTAATAAAGATCTTATCCACTTTGTACAAGGGAGAAGAGGAGGAATTCCTTCGTGTCAACCCGCAGGGTGGATTTTCTATGTACAATCCTCCGAGCTGGGTAAGCGGAGACTTTTTCTCGCCCATCCGTTTCGTATTCCCGTAGTTAAGTATTCAGTCTAGCGATTTCAACACAGGAGCTGCGCCAGGCTGTAAGGGAGATAAACAACCCCCCTCCACAACCCGAGGACCCTGGACGGTCTCTTGACCCGGCCTCCCAGGAGGATCCGGACATATCTGTGGAGTTGATCGATGGGGTATTTTACCAATTGAGTAATGACAATGCTTTGGTGGCCATTACGACCGATTACCCTGGGCTACTTCCAGCCTCACAGGTGACTGAGACTGAAATCCCAGTACTTCGAAAAGGGATCCGTCCTTGCGTGTTTTTGATTGTCGTATAACAGCCGTATTTTGCAGGGGGGTCCTCGAGGCGGAAGGCCGAGCCTGCGGCGACTAGCCAACAAGGGGCCGCGAGGCCAGGTAGGCTGAAAAGACCCGCAGTCCGGATTGAGACACCGGCGCAGTGGTACGGTGCGCCGTCTTTATTACAAGACGTTATTCTTAGAGGCATATTAACGCCCATGCCTTCTTTTCAGGAAAAAGAGCGCTCGCCAGACTATACCCGGAGAGGCTACTAATCGCGCCTTCACCAGCCAGGCTCCAAGGCCGGATTCGGAGGTGGGAATGAATATGAGGCATGCGCCGGGCGCTCCTCTGACAAAGGATGCGGATAAACTGTCCGCCACCAATTCCGAGGTGGAAAGTGCCATGAACCACAGGCGTCAACGGACTATTCTTCGTGACGCTTGTTTCTTCCAAGAGGCATTGGATGCCTTCAACTCGGGAGATGCGTACCTCCGTTCCGCTCAAAATGGTCTAGCCAGAGCCACGGAGCAGTATGTAAAAGACATACGGGTGAGAAAATTTGGTGATTATATATATATATCAGTAGCCCCTGAGACTTGAAACAGTTAGAATAACTGATTTAAGGATCATTTGTTATGCAGGTTCTTACCCAAAAGAATACTCAACTATCCCAGGAGCTGGAAGAGTGCAGAGCCCAACTTCAGGCCACACTGGCCGCGGCGGGGGAGCCCAAAGAGACCCCCTCTGATAATATATCCTTCGAATGATAAGTGTCATATAGGATGCGGCGTATATGCAGATCTGACGATAAAATTGCAGATGGCGCTGGAGTAAATCCGGATAACCAACAGCTCCTACGCCAGCTGAAGGCCGGTGAGAGCATGCTTACGAGGGTGAGGCAGGAGAAGAATGATCTCCTAGATGCCAACACCAAGCTGGGCGTGGAACTAAAAGATGTTCGTGCCCAACTGTCGGACTCTGTTAAGGAGAATCGGTGGCTTCGACGCGGCATATTTAGTAAGTGCTTGAACGAACTTTGAAAAAGAGTTCGGCGAGGAAGCTGGCTGACAGAGTTATGTCTGTAGGTATGCTAACAGGTCGTCCTGCCGAGGAAATGCCCGGTTCAATGGGTGACCTTCTTCCCGAGCTCTCACAGCTGCACGAACGAGTTCGGCAGGTGATGCAAGGCGTCGCCCAGGCCTTGTGGCCATCTGTCTCCATTCCCGAAGGCCTTGGAGAGCTTGCAGAAATGCTGAAGGGAGCGCGGTGGCGCTTCCGATTATGGAAGATATCAGCCTGCCGTCAGGGCGCCAGGGAAGCCTGGGCAATGGTGAAGACACGGTACACGAAGGCTGACCGGAACCACATGGCCGAAGTCGGACCTGTGGGGCCCGATGGGAAGGAGATCCTTGTGAGCTTAGTGTACGACCAAGTAGAATTGGCCGCAAAGTATTCCCAACAGGACTGTAGACTAGACAGCCTACTGGATGGTATTGAAGAGGAATTCAACCAGTCAAATTGACTATGCAATTTAAAGTGACATGTATAATGCCTTCTAGCCGGATTGTAGATCGTTTGTCGTGGCGGACCTTTTCGCTTCAACCTCAGGACCCGACGGTCCGGAGTGTATCTGAATACCCTCTCGGTTATGTAAGAACCGGGGCATGCGTGGAGACCAGGCATAGGGGTCATTAGTGCTTTATCAGACAAGTGCCCAACTAGTTATGTTATATTACATGGGTAGTAAGAAACATCTTCCAGGGAGAATAGTTCCATTAAGGGTTCCTTTCCCTGGGTAAGCATGCCCTAAAGTGCAAGTCCGGACTGCGATAAGAAGCGCAGAAAAAGCATCTGGGGGCAGATATGGATAATAAATAAAAGTCATATTTTGTTCACCGACCGAATATTCCCTTAAGAATGCTAGCTTTCGGCTTCACCCAGTCTGAGGTACACATCTGGCTGACCCGGTGGTAACAATCGTAGAGGTGCTCCCCTTATGCCCTAGCCGAATTAATGTGAATGTAGGGAATAAATACAAGAGCCAGGCAACCCAGCTTGGCCAAAACTTAAGTCACATCGATGCATATAATGGTGAAAAAAGGTACATACAGAAGTATAACACATGTGTTGGGCGTGAGGCCCAGGTAAATAATTTAAGCTTCTGTGAAAGAAGCCCCCAGGTATGGAGAGTGCGGCTAGCGCATCTGTAATGTACAAGTGAGGCACAAGGTGACCCTTGAAGGCCTGGAGAAATAATAAGAAAAAGAAAGAAAGGGAAACAAGACAGATGATGCATATGCAGAAAATGGACAAAGGGAGGGGACTAACATAGAGTCTGGTGCTAGGCGTAGAATCTTTGAAGCCTGGCTGCGTTCCATGGGTTCGGCTCGAGTCGACTAGTCGATGCATCCCACAGTCGGTATGCTCCACCAGTCAGAACTTGGTCGATAATGAAGGGACCTTCCCATTTGGGCTCGAGCTTGTTCTTTTTCTTATCCGGCAGTCATAGAACTAGTTCGCCAACGTTATAAGTTTTGGCCCGTACTTCTCTGCTTTGGTATCTGCGAGCCTGTTGCTGGTAAAATGCAGAATGGGCTTTGGCTACGTCGCGCTCTTCCTCTAAGGTGTCCAGACTATCCTGCCGATCGAGCTCGGCTTCTCTTTCTTCATACATGCGCACTCGAGGTGAGTCATGAATTATGTCACAGGCCAAGACTGCCTCTGCGCCGTACACCATAAAAAACGGTGTATATCTGGTACTACGATTCGGCGTGGTCCACAGCCCCCAGAGTACAGAGTCGAGCTCCTCTACCCAGTGCGTGTCAGACTCCGTTAAGGAACGCACTAATCTGGGTTTAATGCCACTCATTATAAGATCGTTTGCTCGTTCGACTTGACCGTTGGTTTGTGGGTGATAGACTGAAGCATAATCGAGCTTGATGCCCATTTTGCTGCACCAGAGTTTTACCTCGTCGGCCGTGAAGTTCGTGCCGTTATCAGTGATGATGCTGTGGGGGAGGCCGTAACGGTGTACAACCCCGGATATGAAATCTATCACCGGTCCGGATTTGGCTGTTTTAACCGGTTTAGCCTCTATCCATTTGGTGAATTTATCCACCATGACCAATAAGTATTTTTTTCTTGTGGGTCCCCCTTGTCGGTGTCAAAACCGGCGAATCTCGGGTAGGGGGTCCCGAACTGTGCATCTAGGCTGGATGGTAACAGGAGGCAGGGGACACGATGTTTTACCCAGGTTTGGACCCTCTTGATGGAGGTAAAACCCTACGTCCTGCTTGATTAATATTGATGATATGGGTAGTACAAGAGTAGGTCTACCACGAGATCAGAGAGGCTAAACCCTAGAAGCTAGCCTATGGTATGATTGTATGTTGTGATTGTTGTCCTACGGACTAAAACCCTTCGGTTTATATAGACACCGGAGAGGGTTAGGGTTACACAATGTCGGTTACAAAGGAGGAGATATCCATATCCGTATTGCCTAGCTTGCCTTCCACGCCAAGTAGAGTCCCATCCGGACACGAGACAAAGTCTTCAATCTTGTATCTTCATAGTCTAACAGTCCGGCCAATGGAGATAGTCCGGCTGTCCGGAGACCCCCTAATCCAGGACTCCCTCAGTAGCCCCTGAACCAGGCTTCAATGACGATGAGTCCGGCGCGCAGTATTGTCTTCGGCATTGCAAGGCGGGTTCCTTCTCCGAATACATCACATAAGAATTTGAATACGAGGATAGTGTCCGACCCTACAAAATAAGTTCCACATACCGCCATAGAGAGAATAATATTTTCGCAATTCCAATTTGCTGACTTGTTTTGGCAGCATGACGTTATGTCATGGCCCGGTGATTATTCGAACCGTTTTTCTTCAACCAGCTCCACACATAACGCGAGGCGGTTTCTTGACACATCTTATCAAAGCAGATATCATGTCCCCTTATTACGGGATTCTCATTAATGCGGTCGTGGGTAACCTAACCGTGTCTAGGACTCCTAGATTATAGGCAAGTCCTGAACGACTACGGAGAGGACGTTTGATATTCACCCTCTTTATAAAGGGACAAGGTTTTCGCTTTTTCCCTCTCGTGCTCAATCAAACCCTTCCACCGCCTCGAGTTCCAACACCCAAAGCCCAGGTTAGGTGCTCCAGATCTTCAATCATGTCCGGATCCAGCCTTCAAGGCCGATGGATGCCCTCCTCCGTGACAGAAGAGGACATCAAGAAGTTGAGGGAGGCCAGATACCTGACTGCCGAGGTTTCGCATCGGCTTCCTGCTCGAGGGCAGGTCGTCCCTACTCCCGAACCCAACGAGAATGTCGTGTTCGTCTCCCACTTCCTCCGATGCCTAGGCCTCACTCTGGATCCCTTCGTCAGGGGTTTGATGTTCTATTACAGGCTAGATTTCCACGATCTAGCTCCGGACTCCTTTCTCCACATCTCGACATTTATTGTCGTGTGTGAGGCCTTCCTCCGCATTACCCCTCACCTCGGCCTGTGGCTCAAGACCTTTGAAGTGAAGCAGAAGATGATCGAGGGGCAACATGCAGCGTGCAGAGGTGCATCAATAGGCAAGATGGCAGGAGCTCCCTGGCCGAAAGGTTCCTTTCTAGAGGTGTCCGAATTATGGCAACGAGAGTGGTTTTACATCACAGCTCACACAAGTGCCAAGTAGGTGGCTGCCCCCACTTTCCGCTTGGGCCCCCCACCACGACTAATGTCATGGATTAGCAGAGGTCTGAGCTGGGGTCCAGCCAAGGACGTGCCTATACTGCAAAGCCGCATTCGAGATCTCTTCGAGGGAGATTTTAATTTGGTCGTGGTAATACAAGTTATGTTGGTTCGTCAAGTCCAGCCTTGCAAACGCCGGCCCCTTCACTTGTGGGAGTTCAACCCAGAAGGATCGCGTGCCATTCAAAGTTTCCTCGGCCTGATGCATGAGGAGATGTACAAGTCATTCTTCGGTCCTCAAATAGAGTGTCCGGATGCTACTGAGGACGTGGGCCTGAGCAGTAACCGCGCAACCGAACAAGTAAGAAATTCTCTAGCCGAACACATTGTCCTTTATTCATCGTGAAGTTATTTCTGAGAGATCGCTCTTTGACCAGGACTGGCTAACAAAGGCGAAGATGATTCAGTGTTCGGCCCCCCTCCCTAAGGGTTTGGAAAATCCGGTATTGGAAAAGATGCTCGAGCTTGCACCTTGCCCGGAGCCCTCGAAGGAAGATACAGGGGGGAATAATATGGGCAGAAGCGGGCCCCCATCGCTGCCAGTTCCAACCGAGGGAATGAGCGCCTCCTTAAAGGAGGATAACCAGGGGAGGAAGAGGACTGCTTCCGAGGATCCGGAAGCCAAGGCCTCCAAACGAGAGAAGTCTCCAACAGAGGGTCCTGCCTCGGGGGGTGCTCTTGCAGCACAAAGTCCGCGGGGGGATCAGCCCTCCAACGAGTCGTAAGTGATCCAAAAAATGTTTTAATAGTGAAGGTATACTATCTTTCTTCTGAGGAAATAACCGCCGCATATATCTTGCAGTTCAGGTCTTAGCCCTTCTCAGCTGAGCTCGTCTTCGGGGGATCTTCTTCTGGAGATGATGGAAAGCGAAATGCCTCCCCCAGACTCCTCCGCTCAAGAATCGGGCGACCCCGAAGTGTTGTCACGGAGGGCCTCTCAGGATCCGGTGAGGCCAGAAGATAATCCCATAGACCCCCGAAGTCCCCAACGTCCGGCTCTCGAAGAGAGCAAACAAAAGAGTCCGGCACCGTCTGGTATGTGGTCGGACGTTCTGAGGGAGTTGTTGGGGCGAGTGGCCATCTCAGAAGAACACCGTACACTAATGGGTACGGTGATGGAAAGAATTTCGTCCGCCGAAAGTGGATTACATGAAGCCTTTATGAGTCTACTAACAGGCTTTGAGATACGTGAGATAATATGTGATAGTACCGCACATGTTAGGTGTGCCCTATGTAGATAGTAGCCCCTGAGACTCTGGTTGTCGTCGGGAACGGCGGCGAACAGAGGATCATAGTCCCAGGCAATAACCAGACTGCCTTTATGTGCAGGTGGTGGAAGCTCCGGTGGCTAGCCGGACTAGTGAGTTTGCCGAATTAAAACGGCAACTGGATGCGGCAGACGCCGACATCGAGCTTGTTAGCAAGCGGCTTGACGAATCACATGGTAAGTAATGTTTTCTGGTGAATGTCACACAGTAAGAGCGGCATGATCCCAGTATCTTTAATATGTTGTGACTGCAGACGGAGCTGCCATCGTGGAGACCCTTCGGGCGGAACTCACCCGAGCCAAGGAACAAGCGAGGGTTAGTAATGCGACTGCTTTGAAGGCGGCGAAGAGTTAAGAGCCAAGAAGGCCGCCCATTGTGAAAGCAAAGAAAAGATGGCCAAGATGGCCGTAGAATTAAAAGGCACTTCTGACTGTTGCCAGTTCCTTGAAGAAGAGAACCGAGTGAAGGCAGCGGACCTTGAGAAGCCCACTATGGCGACCAAAGACAGTCGCTTTGCTATGAGGGCGAAGAAGGAGGAGTTGCGCGAAGCCGGGGATATTGCGGCTAGGAAGCCCTTTCTGCTGCGGAGGAAGTTCAGAGATCCGCGGTATGCCCCTCTGGATCGGCTGCGGAGTTCAGCAAACGCATATATGGACTTGGCGGCGAGCGCTGTCGATGCGGTCGAATACTTCCAAGATCAATCGGATCGTGAAGTGGACAAGCTATTCTGGTCGCAATTCAACGTTCTAGAGCATCCGCTTCCCTTCACTGATCAGCTAGCCGAATGGGACGAACTTAATAGGTTGTCCAGACTCGCCATGAGGTCTGTTGTAGATCATTCGTGGCCGGAGAAGCCGAAGCCGAACAACTATTTCAGCTTAGTGCAGCAGTTCCTTGGTGCGGTGCCGCGCATCAATGCCATGAAGAGGTTGGCGTGCATAGAAGGCTCGCGGATGGCCTTTGCCCATGTCAAGGCATACTGGGCGGAGATGGATGCTACCACTGTTGCGGCGCAAGGTTCGGCCATAGGCCGAGTAGCTGCCGATCACTATTTTGAAGAGGTTCTTGAGGGTGCTCGTTCGATAGAGTCCCAATGCTCGAAGAATATTATGTTTGAATGACATGTATTCCCATTGTAAACACAATGTTTTTATAAAATATAGTAAGGCTGTATTTATACTTTTGCCGGAAAGTAATGTGATGCCTCTTGTGCAGCCGTTTGCGTATATATGTATATAATCTAAAAGATTGGAGTCGTCGGCTTCAACCCCCACGCATATAATGCGGAGGTGCTCGCAAAAAACGTGTGTTCACACTTAACCCAATGTCTTGGTCCTATTAAGGAGGTGATAGCGCAGCGAACGAGGCAAACGGACTATAATGCTTTAACACTTTCGCTTAGCCATAGGAGTTTGACAGTGGGGCTACTAGATAGCCCCTGGTGGCTCCGCACTCTCCCGATCTCGGGGTGCATACATGCCTGGCCGGAAAACGGCCCTTCATTAAGGCGGAGGAATTCTAACATTCCGATAGGTCATCGAGTGGTTGACCAGTCTCACGCTATATCATGACAGTCAGTTTTTGGCTTTCTCTACTGAGGTGCTCGTCTGGATGAACCAGTGCACAATCGCAGTAGTTCTCCTAGTGCTGCCTTAGCCGATAAAGCAGAACATAAGGCACCAAAACACAGGAGCCAGGCAAACCCAACATTTGACCAAAGACAATGATTCGGAGCTGATGCATATAAGGCCAAACTCGCGATGCCGAACACTCCCTAAGGTATTCGGTCTTTATGGTATAAATCGGGCCTAAATAGTGCCCTTTGTAAGAAGCCCCTTGTATCCAGGTACGTGCAATATTCTAACGTGGCCACATGCCAAGACGTCAGCATCCTTCTCAATTGTATTGAGAATTTGAGGGATGTGTATCAACAAGAGACAGTAAAAAAGGTTTACGCAGGGTCTTAATCTAAAAAGAATCCTTGGAGCAGGTCCCTGCTGCACGTCTGCGCCTGTGTCTCCGTTGTGCCGTATCCTGGACGGGTGTAGCACGATGATCATCTGTAAAAGAGAGGGACTTAGGTGAAAAAGTTGTCGTGCAAAAAGATAGTTTTTAAATAAACCATTTATAACTAAAAATGAGTAGAAATTGCCACTTGTCTGCGCGCGTTGAGCCCCTTGTATTTGTAATAGGGGTGTGGCCATCAATCCGGTACAAATTACATATAGCAGCACCGGGCTCGTCTAACCGCGTCCGTGGTCTTGACGACCTATCAAATGCTTTAGTTGGTGAGGCCGTTTTTAGTGTGCGGCTGCCAAGGCAGTCGCATTCTCTTCGGCGTGCAAAGATCGCTTAATACTTCCGTTCACTGTAATGATGCCGCGTGGACCGGGCATCTTGAGCGTCAGGGAAGTATTGCATTAAAGCGAGCAAAAGCTTCGCGTCCAAGTAGTGCTTGATAGCCACTTTGGAACGGAGCGATGTGGAAGGTTAAATGTTCTCTACGGAAGTTATCGGGGAAGCCGAATATAACCTTTAGTAGCAGGGAGCCCATGCAATGAGCCCCTGGGCCTGGCGTTACTCCTTTAAAGATAGTATTGCTATGGAAAATTTTCATTGGGTCTATCCCCATTTTGTGGATTGTATCCTGGTATATCAGGTTTATACTGCTGCCACTGTCCATCAGGACTCGTGTGAAGTGGTATCCGTCAATTATTGGGTCTAATACCAGGGCAGCCCATCCTGCACACCGGACACTTGCTGAGTAATCACGATGGTCGAAAGTGATCGGTTGAGATGACCAGTGGCAGGACTCCGCGGTGATATGCCTTTGGGCATATTTTTCTGGGAGTGCCGTTTTGTTTCTCCCCTTGATCACGTGTAACACGTTTACTGTTTTGACTTCTGGTGGAAATTTCTTTTGTTCCCCAGTGTCTTGCTTGAGAGGATCATCCTCATCTTCGCTTGGTGTATCCTCCCCCTTGTGTACGGCATTGAGCTTGCCGGACTGCTTGAAGACCCAACATTCTCTCTGGGTATGATTAGCGGGTTTACCAGGGATGCTATGGATCTGACATATTTGGTCCAGAATTTTTTTAGGCTGGACAGTTCGTCTCTGGCACCTTTAGAGGGCGGCTTTTGCTGACCTGGCCGAGAGCTTTTGAATCCGGCGTTTACTGCCGTGCTCTTCATGCTGTCTTCTTTATTCCGGCGTTTGTTATTGCTGTTGCACCGTGATTTCCCGTTTCCATCTCTAACTTCAGATGTACTGAGGTCGCTGGTGCTGCATATGGCTAGCCAGCTGTCCTCACCCACGCAAAAGCAGGTCATGAGGCTTGTTAATGCTGCCATTGTTCTCGGCTTTTCTTGGCTGAGATGTCTGGCAAGCCATTCATAACGGACGCTATGCTTAAAAGCTGCCAAGGCTTCGGTGTCCGGACAGTCGACAATTTGGTTCTTTTTAGTAAGAAACCTGTTCCAAAGCTTTCAGGCTGACTCTCCGGGCTATTGAGTTATATGACTCAAATCATCCGCGTCCGGAGATCGGACATAAGTCCCTTGAAAATTTGCTCGAAAAGCGTCTTCGAGCTCTTCCTAGCTTCCAATGGAGTTTTCAGGGAGGCTTTTAAGCTAGTGACGAGCTGGCCCTTTGAGCTTGAGGGGTAAGTACTTGATGGCATGGAGATCATCTCCTCGAGCCATATGGATATGGAGGATATAGTCCTCAATCCAGACACCAGGGTCTCGTTCCGTCATATGCCTCTATGTTTACGGGTTTGAATCCCTCTGGAAATTCATGGTCCAGCACCTCATCGGTGAAACATAGGGGGTGTGCGGCACCCCTGTATCTGGGTGTACCGTGTTGTTCGGATGTTTGTTGTGTTACATTGTATGCTGGGGCGTGCTTGCGTGGTCCATAGATGGATCTGGTTGCGCCGTCCTTTTGGTGCGAGCCCTCGCATGGATCGTGTATTGGCTTGTGAGTGGCGTTGTTTGCCGCTCTATGTTGGCCGTGAGGTCGTCTATCCGGCCAGGTGGCCGTTTTGATTTTTGGTTGTGGGGGGTCTGAGGCCTCCTCATCGAATTCAGGTAGCAACTTCCACTTTGGGTAGCTCTTGGTGGGGCGATTGCGGCCGTACTTCGCTGCTGTGTTGAGTACTTTACTCCATCTGATTTGGAGTGTGTCCTGCGCAGCCTTGAGCCTTTGCTTCTGCTTTTTCAGACTCCTCGCGGTGGCAACAAGCCTTTGGCGGGCATTCTGCTGCTCCGGGTGCCTGTCCGGCGTTATGTCGTCCAGACTATTATCTTTGACAGAATTGGTTTGTTCGGTTTGAATCTCTGTATTGCCGTGGTCCGGCAGTGGTTCGCCCTGCTCCAACGCTGGGTCTATATGACCGTTATTTCTGCCGAGGCGGGATTTGGGGCGGCGCTTGCGCCGCCGCTTTGACTGCTTCTCGAGGGAACAAGCCTTCGATGCGTCCTTCCGTTCCTCGTCGTCGTCTTCTTATGGTGTGTCCACTATGTATACATCATATGATGAGGTGGACGTCCAGCGCCCTGTGGGTGGTGGTTCCTCTTCGCCTCCCGCATCGTCGTCCATACCGCCGATGTCTTCGGAGTCGAAGTCGACCATGTTGGTTGAGTCATCGACAGTGGCTATTAAGTGGGTGGTGGGTGGGCGTCAAATTTCTTCATCGTCCGCATCCCAATCCTGTTGTCCATAATCCGGCCAGGGCTCTCCTGACAAATAGAGAGACCTTAGTGAATTCAGAATGTCACCGAAGGGCGAGTGCTGAAATATATCCGCAGCGGTGAATTCCATGATTAGCGCCCAATCGGATTCGATTGGCAGGGGCGCATGCGGTTCAGAGTCAGAAAAAGAGTCCGGCACCTTGGAGTCACAGGCTGCGCAGAGGATTATGCTGATGTTCGGCTCGATCGCCGTTGAGACTGCAGCCCCTGAGGCGGTGTCTAACCACCCGTCCTCGATTGGCGCAGTTGGCTCCGAGCTAAGGGTCGGAGCTGATGCGGGCGCGGCCTCTGGGGTACTGTTCGGCGGCAGAGCTAGGTCATAGCCGTCATGACAGTGCGGCGCGTCCGGCTGCAGCTCGAATCCATCGAAGATCAAGTCTCCGCAGATGTCGGCCGTGTAGTTCAAACTTCCAAATCTAAACTGACGGCCAGGGGCGTAGCTTTCAATCTGCTCCAGATGGCCAAGCGAACTAGCCCGCAGTGCAAAGCCGCCGAATACGAAGATCTGTCCGGGGAGAAAAGTCTCACCCTGGACCGCATCGCTATCGATGATAGTAGGAGCCATCAAGCCTAACGGCGACAACACAGAGGAACTCTCAATGAAAGCACCAATGTCGGTGTCAAAACTGGCGGATCTCGGGTAGGGGGTCCCGAACTGTGCGTCTAGGCCGGATGGTAGCAGGAGGCAGGGGACATGATGTTTTACCCAGGTTCGGGCTCTCTTGATGGAGGTAAAACCCTACGTCCTGCTTGATTAATATTGATGATATGGGTAGTACTAGAGTAGATCTACCACGAGATCAGAGAGGCTAAACCCTAGAAGCTAGCCTATGGTATGATTGTATGTTGTGATTGTTGTCCTACGGACTAAAACCCTTCGGTTTATATAGACACCGCAGAGGGTTAGGGTTACACAAGGTCGGTTACAAAGGAGGTGATATCCATATCCGTATTGCCTAGCTTGCCTCCCACGCCAAGTAGAGTCCCATCCGAACACGAGACGAAGTCTTCAATCTTGTATCTTCATAGTCTAACAGTCTGGTCAATGGAGATAGTCCGGCTGTCCGGAGACCCCCTAATCCAGGACTCCCTCACCCCTTTAAGGGGTCCAACCATGTCAAGCCCCCAGACCGCGAAGGGCCATGTAATGGGGATTGTTTGGAGGACGGTGGGTGGCATGTGGCTTTGATTTGCAAAGAGCTGGCAACCGGCGCAACGTTGGACCAAGTCCTGTGCATCTGCCCGGGCCATTGGCCAATAGAATCCTATACGAAAGGTGTCGGTGTCAAAACCAGCGGATCTCGGGTAGGGGGTCCCGAACTATGCGTCTAGGCCGGATGGTAACAGGAGGCAAGGGACACGAAGTTTTACCCAGGTTCGGGCCCTCTCGATGGAGGTAAAACCCTATGTCCTGCTTGATTAATATTAATGATATGGGTAGTGCAAGAGTAGATCTACCATGAGATCAGAGAGGCTAAACCCTAGAAGCTAGCCTATGGTATGATTGTTGATGTGTATGTTGTCCTACGGACTAAAACCCTCCGGCTTATATAGACACCGGAGAGGGTTAGGGTTACATAGAGTCGGTTACAATGGTTGTAGGAGATCTGAACATCCGTATCGCCAAGCTTGCCTTCCACGCCAAGGAAAGTCCCTTCCGGACACGGGACGGAGTCTTCAATCTTGTATCTTCATAGTCCAGGAGTCCGGCTGAAGGTATAGTTCGGCTATCCGAACACCCCCTAATCCAGGACTCCCTCAGTAGCCCCCGAACCAGGCTTCAATGACGATGAGTCCGGCGCGCAGATTTTCTTCGGCATTGCAAGGCGGGTTCTCCTCCAAATTCCGTGTACCTGTTTGAATAAAGTCCGGTTTCTTGTAGATGTTGCGCTCCTTGGCTTCTACGCCCAATAATGGCCGTCTCCCACATGTCAAACGAATATGAAAAGTCTGAGTGTTTTTATGCTCACACCCCTAGCCGCGTAAATGAGCTGCCCTATTTAAGGGGACAAGGATTTAGATCCAATCCACACCTTCTCCCCTCCACGAGTGTTCATCAGAGCGCATCCGACAAAGGTCCATTCCACCATGGCCAGCCGCCGCAACTCCTCCGCTCGCCCTTCCATCCCGAAGCCTGGATATTGGGAGAGATGTTCCACTCCGCACAGCAAGCTAGTGATGCTCCAGACCAAGGGATTTCTCCCCCCGGCCTATATGGTCCCGGTTCGAGCCGGTCTTGCCGTCTACAACGGCGGAGAGCAAGCAGAGAATGCCCCTAATCCATCCAAAGGAGAGCGGGTGTGCCTTGTCCCTTACTTAATAAGGGGGCTCGGATTTCCCATCCACCCATTTCTCCGGGGGCTGCTGGAGTTCTACGGCCTCCAGCTACATCATCTCACGCCTGCCTCAGTATTGCATATCGCGGGCTTTGTAGCCCTCTGCGAGCTGTTCTTGGGTATTGAAGCTCATTTCGGACTGTGGAAGGAGCTATTTTGCCTCGTGCCTCGTTCCAAGAAAGGGTCAATGTATCAAATGGGCGGAGCCGAAGTATGGCGCATCGCCGGGACCGGATATCTATCCGGAACCCCAAAGAAGGCGTCCGAAGATTGGCCCTCGGAATGGTTCTATATAAAAGATGTCCCGCTGTCGGATCCTATCCGGATCAGCCTCCCAGAATTCGATAGTGCTCCCATAAAGAAGCGCCTAAGCTGGCGTCCACGGAGCCCTCAAAGGGAAAGTGACAGGGACATCATTTACCTGATGGGCCGAATAAGATTGTTGGCCCATTCCGGACTAACCATGATCGGAGTTATGGCCGAATGCATCATGCGGGGGGTGCAGCCGCTTCAGTATAGAAGTCACCCCATGTGGGATTTCAACGGGGAGGACGATGCCACCCACTACGGCCATAAAGGGCCAGATTCAGTTGCCGTTCTATTAAAGATCTTGTCCACTTTGTACAAGGGAGAAGAGGAGGAATTTCTCCGCATCAACCCATAGGGTGGATTCTCTATGCACAATCCCCCAAGCTGGGTAAGTGGTCGCATTTACTTGCTCATCCGTTTAGAGTTCCCATTGTTAAATACTTAGTCTGATGACTTCAACGCAGGAACTGCGCCGGGCTGTTAAGGAAATAAGTAGCCCGCCTCCATAACCCGAGGACCCAGGACGGTCTCTCGACCCGGCCTCTCAAGAGGATCCAGACATATCTGTGGAGCTGATTGATGGAGTGTTCCATCAGTTGAGCGAGGACAACGCCTTGGTGGCTGTCGGTGTCAAAACCGGCGGATCTCGGGTAGTGGGTCCCGAACTGTGCGTCTAGGCCGGATGGTAACAGGAGGCAAGGAACACGATGTTTTACCCAGGTTCGGGCCCTCTTGATGGAGGTAAAACCCTACGTCCTGCTTGATTAATATTGATGATATGGGTAGTACAAGAGTAGATCTACCACGAGATCAAGGAGGCTAAAACCCTAGAAGCTAGCCTATGGTATGGTTGTTGTATATGGAGTTGATGAAGTTGATGTCCTACAGACTACAACCCTCCGGTTTATATAGACACCAGATAGGGTTAGGGTTACATAGAGTCGGTTACCATGGTAGGAGATCTTGAATATCTGCATGGCCAAGCTTGCCTTCCACACCAAGGAAAGTCCCATCCGGACATGGGACGAAGTCTTCAATCTTGTATCTTCATAGTCCAGGAGTCCGGCTGAAGGTATATTCCGGCTACCCGAACACCCCCTAATCCAGGACTCCCTCAGTAGCCCCTGAACCAGGCTTCAATGACGACGAGTCCGGCGCGCAAATTGTCTTCGGCATTGCAAGGCGGGTTCCTCCTCCAAGTCCTTCATAGAAGATCGTAAAACACCAAGAGTAGTGTCCGGCTCTGCAAAATAAGCTTCCACATATTGCCATAGAGAGAATAATATTAACACAAATCAAATCTGCTGACGTATTCCGCAGTGCGTCATCACACTACGGCCAAGTCCTTTACTCGAATCGTTTTCACTTTTCCACCTCAGCGTGTTTGCGAGGCGGTTTCCTTGGCACGTCTTGTCAAAGCAGAGATCGTGTCCCCTTCGTTTACGGGATTCTCGTTAATACGGACGTGGGTAACCCAACCGCGCCACTTATCATGGTGCTTGGGAGGCAAGCGAGTTTTACTAGGCTGGTGGGGACGCATAGTCGCATCCGCCCATATAAGGGGACAAGGATCCACCTTTTTTACCTACGCCTTCTTCCTCCTTTGCCTATCCATCTTCTGCGCACCCGAGCTCTAGCGCCCAAGCCCGCACTTCCTACCTCAACCCTCTCCAACAATGTCCGGAGTGGGAGCCATGTCAAAAGGTTAAGGAAGGCCGGATACTTGTCCAAAGACATCGCACACCGGCTTCCTGAGGAGGGGCAGCTTCTCCCCACCCCAAGGCCCCATGAGAGGGTAGTATTTCTTCCCCACTTCCTCCGCGGACTGGGTTTTCCTCTCCACCCATTTGTCCGCGGGCTCATGTTCTACTATGGCCTAGATTTCCACGATCTGGCCCCGAACTTCATCCTCAATATCTCGGCGTTTATCGTCGTGTGCGAGGCTTTCCCCTGCATTCGCCCCCATTTCGTCCTCTGGCCCAAGACCTTCAACATCAAGCCAAAGGTGGTGCGCGGCAACCAGGCGGAGTGCGAAGGTGCCATGGCGGGCAAAATTGCCAATGTCCTATGGCTCGAGGGCTCCCTTGTGGAGACCTTGAAGGGGTGGTAGTCAGGGTGGTTTTACATCACCGAGCCACGCGATCCGAAGTGGATCACAGCCCCTGAATTCCGATCCGGACCCCCTACGCGGCTTATGTCCTGGAAGGAGACGAGCTTGTCATGGGGAGACGAAGAAGAGTTGACCGGACTGCAAAAATGCATCTAGTCCTTGGTGAACAAGCAACTCAAGCTTGTCAACGTAATCCAGGTCATGCTCATCCGCCGGATCCTTCCGTGTCAAGAACAGGACTTCAATTTGTGGGAGTTCAACCCGGCGCAGCACCGAACTCTGAGCAGACTCTTCGACACGACATATGAAGATGTCTGGAGGGGGCTAACCAACGGCGCCGAGGCTCCCACATCCGCCTCCGAAGACCGCGAATTCAGCTCGTAGCATCCTGCTGGCGAGGTAAGATATTTCCATCTTTTACAGGATGTTAAGTTTTTCCATAGTTTGACTCTATGCGGGATCTAAACTCCCTCGCCTTTGACAGGATTGGTGGGAGAAGTCCGGACAGATTAACTGCCCGGCTCCCTTGCCCGAAGACCCAGCCCCTGCTTTCCTAGAGAAGCTGCTGGTTCCGGCACCTTATGTGGTGCCGGAGAAGAAGGCCAAGAAGAACAAGGCCATGGGGACTCGAAAGAGTTCCCGGCATATGGTGGTGTCGGACTCGTCGTCCGACGAGTCCGAGATGCACTCCTCCCGTGAAGACGAGGAGGAGGAAGAAGAAACCTCTCCCCCTCCAGCAGGGGGAGGAGAGAAGAGGAAGGCCGCCCCAGTAGGGGAGGCTGAGGGGTCCAAGAGGAGGAAAACCCCTTCGCCGGACTACGTCCCCGACGCCGACGAGGGCAAAGAGGAGTGGCCGAACAGGGCCAAGCGTCCGACGAGATCGTAAGTGTTCGGATACCAGAGTAACTCGTGATATTCCTTTTGTGGCACAGCTTTCCCTAATGTCGAATGTAATTATGCAGTCCGCCCTGGGCCGAAGTCGACGAATCATCGGGCGGCTCCCTGGACTCATCGGACGTGAACTCAGTTCCGCCCGCTGTCTCCCCCCGCACTACGGACGACGCTGAAGTGGCGTCGCGACAAGCCCCAGGGCAGGAGGAGGTGGTCCCGGAGGAGCCACAAGGCAACCTCCCGGACTCCAGGAGTGAAGGGGACAAGACCCCCCAGGGCTCCAAGTCCGGCTTTGAGCCGGACACCGCACCGGAATTTACAACAGTTCCGGACCGCGGTAGGCGAACTCCTTCCAAGAGGAGTAAGCCTTCTGAGCCGGCAGCCTCCGTCCAACCGGAGGTGCCGGACAATCTGCTGGAGGTGCTTTACGGCGCCTCCATCGACGAGGAGCACCATGCTATTATGAGTACGGTGATCCAGAAGGTTCAGTCCGCAAAAAGCAGACTGAGTGAAGCTTGCGCTAGCCTTCTAACAGGCTTCGAGGTAAGTAAAAAATATGTAAAAATATAACCGCATAGACAGTAGCCCCTGATGCTCTGTTTGGCGTTCGGAAAGAAAAGTCGAATAGAGGATCTATTAAATATCACAGGAGTCTAACAACAAAGAGTCAATATGTGTATGCAGGCTTCGCTGCTAGCCACCGCCGCACTGACTGCGGAGGTGGGTGCCCTAAAACAGGGCCTCGGGCGGACCGAGCAAGAACTCGGCCTTGCCAAATGGCAGCTCGAGGAGAAAGAAGGTAAGAAATACCTTACAGAAAAAGTGCCTATAAAAACACGCGATTGCAAAAAATAACAGGATTGTACTGCTTATTGTAGGGGCCACGACTGAGGTGGCGACCCTCAAGCAGGCGCTGTCCGAGGCTGAAAAGAAAACGGCCGCGGAGTGCACCGAGCGAGAGAAACTTGAGGCCCAGGTCGGCGAGGTGCAGCAGGAGCTTCAGGCTCTCATGAAAAAACATGAGAGTTTGGAGCTTGAGTCCAAGAGGCAAGCGTCCGAGCTCGCGGCGGCCCTTGAGACTGCCAAGTCTGCCAAGGCCGGATCCCAAAGGGCCCTCCAAGAGTTGGAGGAGATGAAAAAGATAGCGGCGGGTAAGGCATTCTTTATGCAAAGCAGAAGTATAAAAGTGAAGTACTTGTTACTTACCTGAATCCGGAGCTCTCCAGGGGCATTCGCAGATCTTCCCCGCAGCGTATCCGACGCCACCGCATTCTACCGAGCAGAAGAGGGCAGCTCGGCGGAGAAGGTGTTCTGGTCTCAGTATGCTGAGGCCGGACACCCTGTGCCCTTGAGCGACCAGCTGAAACAACTGGTCGAGCTCCCCAAGGCGGCCGAATAGGCCATGAAGGGCTTCATAGTTCGGCTGTGGCCCGGAGAGGCCCTGCCTAGGAGCTACTTCGGGCTGGTGCGGCGACTGGTGGAGGCCTGTCCAAGGCTCAAGGTCATCAAGCGCTCCGTCTGCATCGAAGGTGCCCGTAGGGCCCTTGCCCGTGCAAAGGTGCACTGGGGCAAGCTGGACGGTGAGAAGCTTGTGAGGGACGGGCCGCCGCCGGAGAAGGAGCATCGCAAGCCCGAGAACTATTACAAGGATGTTCTTGCTGGTGCCCGCCTTGTGGCTGATGAATGTACCAAGGATGTAATTTTTGAATGAACTCGCTCGTGTTATCCTGTGCGCTGAAAACTTGTTCATATGTGCTAAGCAATGCTTGAATTTAAAATAGTACTTTCTGTGCGGTCGTTTATCAAAAAATTGAGAGATGGCCAGTCGTCGGCTTCTGCCCCCGTGCTACTAGTCCTGGGGTGTTCGGGATAAACCTGAGCGCTCTTTTTCCCATGATTGGGTCCGTCGAGGGAGGCGCTCAGCACAACGAACCAGGCAATCGGACTATAATGCTTGAACACTCTCACTTAGCCATAGAACTCTATAATTTTAAATTTTGGCAAAGCCCCTAGTTCGGAAGACCGAGTTCAGGGCGCTATCCACGCCTTGGCCGGACAAAGCCAGCTCCTCGCTCGAAACGGCATGAGCCTTTAGGGACTCCAAAAATCTCTCGAATAGCGACCGGTCTCTCGCCACATCATGACAGTCAGTTTTAGCTTTCTCCACTGAGGTGCTTAACCCAGCTCAACCGGGGCACAATCGCAGTGGTTCTCCTAGTGCTACCTTAGCCGATATAGCGGAACGTAAGGCACCAAAACATAGGAGCCGGGCAAACCCAACTATTGACCCAAATCATGATTCGGAGCCGATGCATACAGTGCTATAAGTTCGGGGTGCCGCACTTGGGAAAGTGTACGGACTTCTCACACCATTATGAGGGGTACTGAAGCCCCTGGCGGGTTTGCCGTACCATGGTATACGGGTGCAATCATGTCATTTAATAAACATATATGTAAAAAGAAGATAATGCAAAAAATAGACAGAAAGCTATGCATTGTTTATAGAGAGGCTATTTATCAAAGCCGAACGATACAAATAGTGCGGTAAGCAAAAGATATTGGACTATTTAGTATGTCCTGACCAGGGGCAGGCCGCGGAATTGTATTTAAAACAGGTATACCGCTCGTAACAGAGACCACCTGGGAGTTCCATAATGTGGTGGCTTGTCTGCCTCCCTGGATCTTGCATCGTTTGTGCGGCAGTCGAATTACCGAACAGGTCATCCAAAGTATGGAGTCCTAAAAGTAAGAAAAAATTAAAAAAAGAATCCAGCAGCCCCTAGTACGTTTTAAGCCGTATTTTTGGGCGTGCCGTTATTGTGCCCCTTCCCTGTGCCCATGGTATTTCAAGGGCGTAGTTATGTACGCGAGGTACTGGTTTCGCTATGTCGCGAAAGCTGGGGTTGGGGCCGCATTGCTACGCTTGCTTAAATTGTGCCAGGCGGTCCTGCTGTGGGTTACTCCAGGCACGCTTGGCAGTATCTGGCTTTTTAACGGCCGGACTGGAGAATTGCCTAAAAAGGCTACTTTGTACTTCCGCTGCGAGAACCGCCGTGTGCTCCTCCATACGGAGGGAGCGTTCGGTGTTTCCGTTGACCATGATTACTCCTCGAGGGCCTGGCATCTTGAGCTTGAGATATGCGTAGTGCGGCACCTCATTGAACTTTGCGAATGCGGTTCGTCCGAGCAGGGCGTGATAGCCACTGCGAAACGGGACTATATCGAAGGATTAACTCTTCGCTTCGGAAATTGTCCGGGGATCCGAAGACCACGTCAAGTGTTAATGAGCCTGTACAGTTGGCTTCTACACCTGGTACAACGCCTTTAAAGGTCGTTCTTGTGGGCTTAATCCTTGAGGGATCTATGCCCATTTTCCGCACTGTATCCTGATAAAGCAGGTTCAGGCTACTGCCGCCGTCCATGAGGACTCTTGTGAGATGAAATTCGTCGATGATTGGGTCGAGAACCAATGTGGCAAAGCCGCCATGACGGATGCTAGTGGGATGGTCCCTTCGATCAAAAGTGATTAGGCAGGAGGACCATGGGTTGAACTTTGGGGCGACTGGCTCCATCACGTATACGCCCCATAGCGCACGCTTCCGCTCCCGCTTGGGAATGTGGGTTGCGTATATCATGTTCACTGTCCGCACTTGTGGTGGAAAGCCCTTCTGTCCATTGTTGTTCAGCGGCTTGGGCTCCTCCTCGTCGCTGTGCAGCCCCTTGTCTCTGTTTTCGGCCCTTAACTGGCCTGCCTGCTTGAACACCCAACAGTCCCTGTTAGTGTGATTGGCTGGCCTTTCGGGGGTGCCATGTATCTGGCACAAGCGATCGAGTATTGGGTCCAAACTGGACGGGCCCTGAGTATTCTTTTTGAATGGCTTTTTTCGCTGACCGGATTTATAGCCTTTGAATCCGGCATTGACTGCCATGTCTTCATTGCTGTCGCTGCTAACGCGGCGTTTTTGCTTATTCCGACGTGTCCTGCCACTTTTGTCCTTGATATCCGAATTACCAGGGTTCTTTGATAAGTTGTTACTACGAGCTAGCCAGCTGTCTTCTCCCGCGCAAAAGCGGGTCATGAGTGTCGTGAGGGCTGCCATAGATTTCGGTTTTTCCTGTCCCAGGTGCCGGGCAAGCCACTCGTCGCGGATGTTATGCTTGAAGGCTGCTAGGGCCTCTGCATCCGGACAGTCGACTATCTGGTTTTTCTTTGTTAGGAACCGTGTCCAGAATTGTCTGGTCGATTCCTCTGGCTGCTGAATTATGTGGCTTAAGTCGTCGGCATCCGGTGGTCGCATGTAAGTGCCCTGGAAGTTGTCGAGGAATGTGGCTTCCAGGTCCTCCCAAGAACCGATTGAGTCTGCTAGGAAGCTGTTAAGCCAATGTCGGGCCGATTCTTTAAGTTTTAGCGGGAGGTATTTGATGGCGTGTAGATCATCGCCGCGTGCCATGTGGATGTGAAGGAGATAATCCTCGATCCATACCGCCGGGTCTGTTGTGCCATCCTATGATTCGATGTTTACAGGTTTGAAACCCTCTGGGATTTTATGATCCATTACTTCATTCGTGAAGCATAGCGGGTGTGCGGCGCCTCTATACTGGGCTATATCACGACGCAGCTCGGAAGAGCTATGTCTGTTGTGTTCGGCCCGGCTGGATTTGTTGTATCCGGAGTGGAGATCATTGTCACATGCCGTAGGGCGCCTGCGCGATTCATAGATCGATCTTGTTTGTCTTGCCTTATCCTCCAGTATGTCTCGCAGGTCGGGCGCATTTTCCCGTGCCTTATTGGAGCGGCGTTGGGGCATGGCTTGGGTGGAGGGCCGAGAGGCCTCTCTGTCACGACTGCGAGGTGGCCGGTCTGCCATGTCATGCGCTGGTGATGTAGGTGCTTCCTCCTCTGATCGGGGTAGCGGCATGCGCTTCGGGTAATTCTTGGAGGGGCGTTCGAGTTCATACTCTTCGGCCGCAAGGACTTCAGTCCATCTGTCAGCTAGCAAATCTTGGGCAGCTCTAGGCTGTTGCTTCTTTTTCTTGAGGCTGCTTGCCGTGGCTAAAAGCCTGCTTTTGAAACACTCTTGTTCGGCGGGGTCTGATGGTATGACGAATTTGTCGTCATCGAGGCTTGCCTCGTCTTCGGAGGGAGGCATATAGTTGTCATCCTCGACCTCTCGGTCTGCCGCTCTCTCATGAGGGCTGGCTTCTCCATCTTCCTGTGCCGAATCTTGCTGAGGTGGGTGTTCTTCGGCACTATCTGGGGTAGTATTATCTCCCATGCCGGAATCACCGTTTTTGCTTTGGCGGGATTTAGAGCGGCGCCGATGACGCCGGTGCTTTGGCTGTTTCTTGGGGGTGTCATCCCCCACTGTTCCATCGCCATCTCCATCTTTTGGAGTATCCACCATATATTTGTCATATGACGAGGTGGCCTTCCAGCGCCCTACAGGTGCTGGTTCCTGTTCGTCTCCTACATCGTCGTCCATACTGTCGATGTCTTCGGAGCCGAAGTCAAGCATGTCGGTTAAATCGTCGACAGTGGCTATAAAGTGGGTGGTGGGTGGGCTTTGAATTTCTTCATCGTCCGTATCCCATCCTCGCTGACCGTAATCTGGCCAGGGCTCTCCTGATAAAGAGAGAGACTTAAGAGAATTCAGGATGACGCCAAAAGGCGAGTGCTGAAAGATGTCTGCGGCGGTGAACTCCATTATCGGCGCCCAATCGGATTCGATTGGCAGGGGCGCGGGGGGTTCGGAGTCCAGGGAGGAGTCCGGATCCTCGGAGTCACGGGTCGTGCAGAGTGCGGGGCTAGCGTTCGGCTCGATCGCTTTTGGGATCGCAGCCCCCGAGGTGACGTCCAACCGCTCATCCTCGATTGGCGCAATAGGCTCCGAGTTAGGGGTCAGAACCGACGCGTGTGCGGCCTCTAGGACACTGTCCGGGGGTAGAGCTAGATCATGCCCCTCGAGGTAGTGCGGCGCGCTTGGCCGTGGCTCGAACCCGTCGAAGATCAAGTCTCCGCGGATGTCAGCCGTATAGTTTAAGCTTCCAAACCTGACTTGATGGCCAGGGGCGTAGCTTTCGATCTGCTCCAAGTGGCCGAGCGAATTGGCCCGCAGTGCGAAGCCGCCGAAGACGAAGATCTGTCCGGGGAGAAAAGTCTCACCCTGGACCGCATCGTTGTTGATGATCAAAGGAGCCATCGGGCCTAAAGGCGACGACACAGAGGAACTCTCAATGAAATCACCAATGTCGGTGTCAAAACTGGCGGATCTCGGGTAGTGGGTCCCGAACTGTGCGTCTAGGCCGGATGGTAACAGGAGGCAGGGGACAGGATGTTTTACCCAGGTTCGGGCCCTCTTGATGGAGGTAAAACCCTACATCCTGCTTGATTAATATTGATGATATGGGTAGTACAAGAGTAGATCTACCACGAGATCAAGGAGGCTAAAACCCTAGAAGCTAGCCTATCATATGGTTGTTGTATATGGAGTTGATGAAGTTGATGTCCTACGGACTACAACCCTCCGGTTTATATAGACACCGGATAGGGTTAGGGTTACATAGAGTCAGTTACCATGGTAGGAGATCTTGAATATCTGCATCACCACGCCAAGGAAAGTCCCATCTGGACACGGGACGAAGTCTTCAATCTTGTATCTTCATAGTCTAGGAGTCCGGCTGAAGGTATAGTCCGGCTACCCGAACACCCCCTAATCCAGGACTCCCTCAGTGGCCATTACGGCCGATTACCCAAGGCTAATCCTGACACCCCAGGTACTTGAGATCGAAGTCCCAGTACCCCGGATAGGGGTTCATCCACGCGTGTTCAATTCCCTGACTGCGACCGAACTCCGTAGGGGAGGTTTTTGAGGCGGAAGGCCGAACCTGTGGCGACAAGCCAACGAGGGGCCTCAGGGCCCCATGGGCAGAAAAGAGGAGCAGTCCGGACCGAGGCATCAGCGCAAAGGTATGGTGCGCCCCTTTACCCCAGTTGTTATACCTTCGAGGCACATTTGACACTCGTGCCCTCTTTAGGACAAAGAGACCTCGCCGGACTATATCCGGAGAGGCTGCCAATCGCGCCTCCACCAGCCAGGCTCCAAAGCCTGGTCCGGGGGCGGAGGCGAACGCAAGGCGTGTGCCAGACGTTCCTCCGATGGAGGATGTGGACGGGTTGTCTGCCACCAACTCTGAGGTGGAAAGCGCCATGAAACACAGGCGTCGCCGAACAATTCTTCGCGACGCTTGCTTCTCCCAAGAGGCGTTAGATGCCTTCAATTCGGGAGATGCGCACCTCCGTGCCGCTCAAAATGGTCTAGCCAGAGCCACGGAGCAATATGTAAAAGACATACGGGTAAGAAAATTTTGGTAAATATATATGTAGCAGTAGCCCCTGAGACTTGAAACAGTTATAATAACTGGTTTAAGGATCATTTGATATGCAGGTTCTTACAGAAAAGAATTCCCTACTGTCCCAGGAGCTGGAAGAGTGCAAAGCCCGACTGGAGGCCGCACTAGCCGCGGCAGGGGAGCCTAAGGAGGCCCCCTCTGGTAATATACATTTCGAAAGATAAGTATTTTGCGAAGCACGACTTTGGTGCGAATTTGACAAATAAAATTACATATGGCGCCAGATTGAATCTGGAAAAGCAACATCTCCTACGCCAGCTAAAGGATGGTGAGAGGGTCCTATTAAAGGTGATGGGGGAGAAGAATGTTCTTCAAGATGCCAACACCTGGCTGGGCGTCGAGCTGAAAGACGTTCGTGCCCAGCTATCAGACTCCGTGAAGGAGAATCAGCGGATTCTGCACGGCATATTTAGTAAGTGCTTGAACGAACCTTTTGAAAGAAAGTTCGGCGGGGAAGTCGACTGACAGAGCAATGTCTGTAGGTGTGTTAACAGGTCGTCCGGCGGAGGAGATGCCCGGTTCCATGGGTGACCTTCTTCTCGAGCTCTCGCAACTGCTCGATCGAGTTCGGCAGGCGATGCGAGGTGTTGCCCAGGCCCTGTGGCCATCCGTCTCCATGCCCAAAGGTATTGGAGAGCTTGCGGAGAAGCTAAAGGGAGCACGGCGGCACTTCCAATTGTGGAAGATATCAGCCTGCCGTCAAGGCGCTAGGGAGGCCTGGGCCATGGTGAAGACGCGGTACTCAAAGGCTGACCCCAGCCACATGGCCGAGGTCGGTCCTATAGGGCCCGATGGGAAGGAGATCCCTATAAGCTTAGTGTACGGCCAAGTAGAGTTGGCCGCAAAGTACTCCCAGCAGGACTGTAAATTAGACAACCTGTTAGATGGTATTGAAGAGGAATACAATCAGTCAAAATGACTATGTAATTGAATTGACCTTTATAATGCCTTCTAGCCGGACTGTAGATCATTTGTCATGGCCGACCTTTTCGCTTCAACCTCGGGGCCTGACGGTCCGGAGTGTGTCCGAATTCCCATATGGTTATATAGGAACTGGGGAATGCGTGGAGACCAGGCGTAGGGGTCATTAGTGCGTGAACAGACAAGTGCCCGACTAGTTATGTTATATTACATGGTTAGTAAGAAACATATTCCAGGGAGAATAGTTCCGTTAGGGGTTCCTTTCCCTGGGGGTCATGCCCTAAAGTGCATGTCCATGCTGCGAAAAGAAACGCAAGAAAAATGCCTGGGGGCACATAGATAAAGAAAAAGATCATCTTTAGTTCACCGATCGAATATTCTCTTAAGAACGCTAGCTTTCGGCTTCACCCAGTCTGAGGTACACGTCTAGCTTATCCGGCAGTAACAATCTCAGAGGTGCTCCCTTTACCACCTAGCCGAATAATCAGGAACGTAGGGGTAAGCACAGGAGCCAGGCAACCCAGCTTGGCCAAAACTTAAGTCATATCGATGCATATAATGGTGAATAAAAGGTACATGCGGAAGTTTGACACATGTGTTAGGCATGAAGCCCGTATAAATAAGCTTCTCTTTAAAGAAGCCCCCAGGTTTACTGAGCGTGGATAGCGCGTTAATTTGTGAGCCTTTAAAGGTTATAAGAGAGAGAAAAAGGGAGAAGGAGAGAAATGTAAGACGGGCAGTATATAAAAAATGGACAGAGTAAGGAGACAAACACATGATCCGACGCTAGGCATAGAATCTTCGGAGACGGGCTGCGTTCCATGGGTTCGGCTCGAGTCGGTTATCCGATGCATTTCGCAGGCGGTATGCTCCACCAGTCAGGACTTGGTCAATTATAAAGGGACCTTCCGACTTGGGCTTGAGTTTGTCCTTTTTCTTGTCCGGCAGGCGTAGAACTAATTCGCCGACGTTGTAATTTTTGGCCCGTACTTCTCTGCTTTGGTATCTACGAGCTTGCTGTTGATAGAATGCGGAACGGGCTTTCGCCACGTCACGCTCCTCCTCTAATGCGTCCAAACTGTCCTGCCGATCGAGCTCGGCTTCTCTTTCCTCGTATATGCGCACTCGAGGTGAGTCATGAATTATGTCGCAAGGCAGAACTGCCTCTGCGCCGTACACCATGAAGAATGGTGTGTATCCGGTGGTGCGATTCGGCGTGGTCTGCAGCCGCCAGAGTATGGAGTCGAGCTCCTCTACCCAGTGCGTGTTAGATTCCTTGAGGGACCGCACTAGTCTGGGTTTGATGCCGCTCATGATAAGACCATTTGCATGTTCGACCTGGCCGTTAGTTTGTGGGTGATAGACGGAAGCATAATCGAGCTTCATGCCCATGTTTTTGCACCAGAGTTTTACCTCGTCGGCCGTAAAGTTTGTGCCGTTATCAGTGATGATGCTGTGGGGGACGCCGTAACGGTGTACAACCCCGGATATGAAGTCTATCACAGGTCTGGATTCGGCCGTCTTAACAGGCTTGGCTTCTATCCATTTGGTGAACTTATCCACCATGACCAGTAAGTATTTGTGCTTGTGGGTTCCGCCTTTAAGGGGTCCAACCATATCAAGCCCCCAGACCGCAAAGGGCCAAGTGATGGGGATAGTTTGGAGGGCGGTGGGTGGCATATGACTTTGGTTTGCAAAGAGCTGGCAGCCGACACATCATTGGACTAAGTCCTCAGCGTCTGCCCGGGCCATCGGCCAATAAAAGCCTGTATGGAAGGCCTTGCTTACCAGGGACCGGGCTGCAGCGCGATGACCGCCGAGTCCAGCATGGATTTCAGCCAGGAGATTCCTCCCCTCCTCTTCGGAGATGCATCTTTGAAGGACTCCGGTAGTGCTTTTCTTATAAAGCTCTCCCTCATGGACTCTGTAGGCTTTGGATAGCTGCACTATGCAGCGTGCCTCATTTTGGTCCTCGGGGAGTTCTTGCCTAGTAAGGTAGGCGAGGAATGGTTCTGTCCACGGGGTGATGACAGCCATTATTACGTGGGTTGAAGGTGTTATTTCAATGGCAGAGCCTCCGATTGTGTCAGAATGTTCGGTGTCGGGCAGTGCGGTTCGGTCCGGGCTGTTATTGTTCGGCTCCCCTTCCCATGCCACGGATGGCTTAAAAAACCTTTCCAAGAAGATGTTGGGGGGACTACATCGCGTTTTGCGCTGATGCGTGCCAGGACATCTACCGCCTGATTATTTTCCCGGGCTATATGGTGAAATTCAAGTCCTTCGAACCGACCTGACATTTTTAGGACGGCGTTGAAGCTGCCATTTTCGGATCCTTGGTATCGAAGTCTCCATTTATTTGGGAGATTGCGAGGTTCGAGTCCCCGCGCACCTCTAGGCGTTGGATGCCCATGGATACTGCCATCCGGAGACCATGTAGAAGGGCCTCATATTCGGCTGCATTGTTGGAGTCCGTGTACAGAATTTGTAGTACGTATTGAACTGTGTCTCCTGTGGGGGACGTCAAAATGACGCCAGCCCCCAGTCCAGCCAACATTTTGGAGCCGTCGAAATGCATGATCCAATTTGAATATGTGTCGTACTCTCTAGGGAGTTCGGCCTCCGTCCATTCTGCGACGAAGTCGGCCAACACTTGTGACTTGATGGCTCGTCGTGGCTTATAAGTTATGTCGAACGGGAGGAGCTCGATGGCCCATTTCGCAATCCGGCCCGTTGCATCGCAGTTGTTTAAAATGTCGTTAAGTGGTACTTCTGAGGCTACTGTTATTGAACACTCTTGAAAGTAGTGTTGTAGCTTCCGGGATGCCATGAATACCGCGTACGCAATCTTTTGATAATGCGGGTACCGTGATTTGCAGGGAGTGAGGACAGTGGACACACAATAGACCGGCCTTTGAAGGGGGAATTTCTGTCCGTCCGCTTCTCGTTCAACGACGAGCACTGCGCTTACAACCTGATGTGTTGCTGCAATGTACAATAGCATTGGTTCGCCGGTGTTTGGCGCGGCCAGGACTGGGTTTGTTGCCAGTATGGCTTTTATTTCGTCGAGTCCGGCCGTGGATGCGTCCATCCATTTGAAGTGTTTGGTGCGCCGAAGGAGGCGGTAAAGGGCCTTTTCTCCCAAGCGGGAGATAAAGCGGCTTAGAGCTGCCACACATCCGGTTAACTTTTGTATTTGTTTGAGGTCCTTTGGGATATCCAGTTGCGACAGAGCTCGGATCTTAGCTGGATTTGCTTCAATTCCTCTACTGGATACAATGAAGCCCAAGAGCTTTCTGGTTGGAACACCGAAAACGCATTTTTCCGGGTTGAGCTTGATGTCGTATGTTCGGAGATTATCAAATGTGAGCCTCAAGTCGTCTACTAGAGATTCAACATGTTTTGTTTTGACGACCACATCATCTACGTATGCCTCCACTGTTTTACCGATCTGGCTTGCCAAACATGTCTGAATCATGCGCTGATATGTTGCGCCGGTGTTTTTGAGCCCGAAGGGCATCGTGTTGAAGCAGAATGGCCCGTATGGTGTGATAAATGCCGTTGCGGCTTGGTCTGGTTCTGCCATCTTGATTTGATGGTAGCCAGAATATGCGTCGAGGAAACACAACGAATCGTGTCTTGCGGTAGCATCGATAGTTTGATCGATGCGGGGGAGGGGGAAGGGATCCTTTGGGCAAGCCTTATTAAGGTCTTTAAAACCAACACATAGGCGCCAGGATTTGTCCTTCTTTGGTACCATCACCAGGTTTGCTAGCCAGTCCGGATGTTTTATATCTCTAATGAATTCGGCCTCTAATAGCTTTGCTAGCTCCTCTCCCATAGCCTGTCTCTTAGGTTCGGAAAAACGCCGAAGAGCCTGTTTGACAGGTTTGAATCCTGTTTGGATATTTAAGCTGTGCTCAGCCAGCCTGCGTGGGATTCCTGGCATGTCTGAAGGGTGCCAGGCGAAAATGTCCCAGTTCTCTCGTAGGAACTCTCGCAATGCGGCGTTGACATCAGGGTTTAACTGTGCCCCGATGGAAGCTGTTTTATTGGGGTCCATTGGATGGACTTGGAATTTGACTATTTCATCCGCTGGTTTAAAGGAGGTGGATTTGGATCGTTTGTCGAGTACCACATCGTCCCTATTCACCGTAGAGCGCAGCGCAGTCAGCTCCTCAGCCGCTAGGGCTTCGGATAGTGCCTCGAGGGCCAATGCGGCTGTCTTGTTTTCGACGCGGAGTGCTACGTCCAGATCACTAGCGAGAGTGATGATCCCGTTAGGCCCGGGCATCTTGAGCTTCATGTACCCGTAATGGGGTATTGCTTGGAAGATTGTGAATGCTTCCCGCCCTAGCAGAGCATGATAACCGCTGCTGAACGGGGCCACCTGGAATGTGACCTCTTCAGACCTATAATTGTCCGGTGTGCCGAACACCACATCTAGTGTGATTTTTCCTGTACAGCGCGCTTCCCGACTGGGGATTATTCCTCTAAAGGTTGTGCTGCTTCGCATGATGCGGTTCCAGTCTATATCCATTTTTTGAAGAGTTTCGTCATAGATGAGGTTCAGTCCGCTGCCGTCGTCCATGAGTACCTTGGTAAGATGAAAGCCTTCCACTATTGGACTGAGGACCAATGCAGCTGGTGCTCGGGCTGTTCGGAATTTAGGTTCATCACTGGCGTTAAAGGTAATGCCGTGTCACTCCATGGGTTTATTGTTGCTACTTGGTAGACTTTGGCAAGGCTGTGGAGTGTCCTCTTTCGCATATTATTTGATGCGAAGGTCTCGAAGACTATTAATACCGTATTGGTGTCTCTGGGGTGGCTTTCTGTGGCCTCCGGAATTAGGAGGTTTTCGCCAATTTTGGCCACCTGCCGGAGTATCCAACATGCTCTAAGGCTGTGAGTTGGTGTGGCATGCTCTGTACTATGAATTTTACAAGGTCCATTAAGCCATCCTTCTAGTATGGTTCCATGCCCTGTAGAGGGTTTTTGCCTTTTGGTGTTTGACCCGGGTGTCTGGCGATGATGCACCCTTTTATTTCGGACTGGGCTTGCCTTAAGGGCCGGATTGTCCAAAAATTTTGTTTCGGTTTTCCGGGCGCTTTCCATCGCACAGTACTTTCGTACTATGGACGCTAAATCAGCGAAGCGGTGTAATATCACGGTGACTTATGGCGTTGAGTATTCCCTTGTTCGTGCAATTATTGCAGAAGAATGAAATTGCGTCTTCCTCGCGGCAGCCCTTTATCCTATTCATAAGGAATCTGGCCCAGTAATGATGTACTGTTTCTTTGGGCTCTTGCCTGATTTGGGATAGATCGCTAATGTTCCGGGTGGGTGGGTGGAATTAAATCCGAAGTCTTACCCCTTCTGAGGCTCAGAGGCCGAGGAATTTCCGAACTTGAAAATTTGGATTCCTGGATGTCGTCCAATGAATCCAGTCCGTCGCCTGATTCTAGGTTCAAGTCTTGAGTGATATCCTCCCCTTCGCGGACATCCGGCTTGGAGGGATCGGGAATCCGGACGTAGCGAGTCTTTAAGATAGATGAAGGGTCGCTGCACTGTCCCTCTACCACGGCAATGTGATGGGTGGCTTGGGGAGAGTTAATCTCCCTCATATCGGTTTTAGGCCCAATCTGGTCATAATCCGTAGCGACTCCCAGGGCGACGAAGTGATCCAAGAGCTCATTTATGGAGGAAAGCTCTATTGGATCTAACTGCTCGGCAAGTTCCGAGTTGACATGAAGATTGTTTTTGATGGCTCGAGAGGTCATCGTCGGTGCAGAAGCCGAACATGTGGTCATAAAAAACCGCCTAGCCGGAGGGTTTGGCCGACAACCAAAGCTCCCTTAGCAACGGTGTCGTCTTTAAAGACAGGACGATGCATCCTTCCTAATGGCGACGACACAGAGGAACTCTCAATGAAAGCACCAATGTTGGTGTCAAAACTGGCAGATCTCGGGTAGGGGGTCCCGAACTGTGCGTCTAGGCCGGATGGTAACAGGAGGCAAGGGACACGAAGTTTTACCCAGGTTCGGGCCCTCTCGATGGAGGTAAAACCCTACGTCCTGCTTGATTAATATTGATGATATGGGTAGTGCAAGAGTAGATCTACCACGAGATCAGAGAGGCTAAACCCTAGAAGCTAGCCTATGGTATGATTGTTGATGTGTATGTTGTCCTACGGACGAAAACCCTCCGGCTTATATAGACACCGGAGAGGGTTAGGGTTACATAGAGTCGGTTACAATGGTAGGAGATCTGAACATCCGTATCGCCAAGCTTGCCTTCCACGCCAAGGAAAGTCCCTTCCAGACATGGGACGGAGTTTTCAATCTTGTATCTTCATAGTCCAGGAGTCCGGCTGAAGGTATAGTTTGGCTATCCGAACACCCCCTAATCCAGGACTCCCTCAGAAGGCCTTGCTTACAAGAGCCCGGGCTACGGCGTGATGACCGTCGAGTCCGGCATGAATTTCTGCCAAAAGGTTCCGCCCTTCCTCTTCGGAGATGCACCTTTGAACGACTCCAGTAGTGCTTTTCTTGTACAATTCTCCCTCATGGACCTTGTAGGACTTGGATCGCTGCACTATGCAGCGTGCCTCATTTTGGTCTTCCGGAAGTTCCTGTCTAGTTAGGTAGGCCAGGAATGGTTCTGTCCATGGGGCAATAATGGCCATTATTTCGTGGGCTGAATGTGTTATTTCGGTGGCGGAGCCTCCGATTCTGTCAGAGAGTTCGGTATCTGGTATTTTGGCCGGGTCTAGACTGTTGTTACTGGTGTCCCCTTCCCATGCTACGGATGGCTTGAAGAGCCTTTCCAGAAATATGTTGGGAGGGACCACGTCGCGTTTTGCGCCATTGCAGGCGAGGATATCCGCCGCCTGATTGTTTTCCCGAGCCACATGGTGAAATTCGAGCCCCTCGAACTGAGCTGACATTTTTAGGACGGCATTGCGATCAGCTGCCATTTTCGGATCCTTGGCATCAAAGTCTCCATTTATTTGGGATATTGCAAGGTCCGAATCCCCGCACACCTCTAGGCGTTAAATGCCCATGGATACTACCATCCGGAGACCATGTAGAAGGGCCTCATATTCGGCTGCATGGTTGGAGTCCGTATACATTATCTGTAGTACATATTGAACTGTATCTCCTGTTGGGGACGTTAAAATGATGCCAGCCCCAAGACCAGCCAACATTTTGGAGCCGTCGAAGTGCATGATCCAGTTTGAATATGTGTCGTACTCCTTAGGGAGTTCGGCTTCCGTCCACTCGGCGACGAAGTCAGCCAAAACTTGCGACTTAATAGCTCGCCGTGGCTTGTAAGTTATGTCGAACGGGAGGAGCTCAATGGCCCATTTGGCAATCCGGCCCATCGCGTCGCGGTTGTTTATAATATCGTTAAGTGGTACTTCTGAGGCTACCATTATCGAACACTCTTGAAAGTAGTGTCGCGGCTTCCGGGATGCCATAAATACCGCGTACGCTATCTTTTGATAATGCGGTTACCGTGATTTGCATGGAGTAAGGACAGTGGACACATAGTAAACGGGCTTTTAAAGGGGGAATTTGTGTCCGTCCACGTCTCGCTCGACGACGAGCACTACGCTTACTACTTGATGAGTTGCCGCAATGTATAACAGCATTGGTTCGCCAATGTTTGGCGCGGCCAGGACTGGGTTTGTTGCCAATATGGATTTTATTTCGTTGAGTCCAGTCGTGGCGGCATCCGTCCACTCGAAGTGTTCGGTGCGCCGGAGGAGGCGATAAAGGGGTAATGCCTTTTCTCCCAAGCGGGAGATAAAGCGGCTTAGAGCCGCCACGCATCCAGTCAATTTTTGTATTTGTTTGAGGTCTATTGGGGGAGCCAACTATGACAACGCTCAGATTTTGGCCGGATTAGCTTCAATGCCTCTACTGGAGACAATGAATCCCTGGAGCTTTCTGGCTAGTACGCCGAAAATGCATTTTCCGGATTGAGCTTGATGTCATATGTTCGGAGGTTATCGAATGTGAGCCTCAAGTCGTCTACTAGAGATTCGACATGCTTGGTTTTGACGACCACGTCATCTACATATGCCTCCACTGTTTTGTCGATCTGGTTTGCGAGACATGTCTGAATCATGCGCTGATATGTTGCACCGGCGTTTTTGAGCCTGAAGGGCATTGTGTTGAAGCAGAATGGGCCATATGGTGTGATGAATGCCGTTGCGGCTTGGTTTGGCTCTGCCATTTTAATTTGATGGTAGCCGGAGTATGCGTCAAGGAAACACAATGAATCGTGTCCTGCGGTAGCGTCGATGATTTGATCGATGCGGGGGAGGGGGAAGGGATCCTTTGGGCAGGCCTTGTTAAGGTCCTTAAAATCGACGCACAAGCGCCAGGATTTGTCCTTCTTTGGTACCATCACCTGGTTTGCTAGCCAGTCCGGATGTTCTATGTCTTTGATGAATCCGGCCTCCAATAGCTTGGCTAGTTCCTCTGCCATGCCTTGTCTCTTAGGTTTGGAGAAACGCCGAAGATCCTTCTTGACTGGCTTGAATCCTTTTAGGATATTTAGGCTGTGCTCGGCTAGCCTGCGTGGGATTCCTGGCATGTCTGAAGGGTGCCAGGCAAAAATGTCCCAGTTCTCGCGTAGGAATTCTCGCAGTGCGGCATCGACATCAGGGTTTAATTGTGCCCCGATGGAAGCTGTTTTTGTAGGGTCCATTGGATGGACTTGGAATTTGACTATTTCGTCTGCCGGTTTAAAGGAGGTGGACTTGGATCTTTTATCAAGTATCACGTCGTCCCTGTTCACCGTGGAGCGCAGCGCGGTTAGTTCCTTGGCCGCTAGGGCTTCGGATAGTGCCTCGAGGGCCAGTGCGGCTGTCTTATTTTCGACGCGGAGTGCTATGTCCGGATCACTAACCAGAGTGATGATTCCGTTGGGCCCAGGCATTTTGAGCTTCATGTACTCGTAATGGGGTATGGCTTGGAAGATTGTAAACGCCTCCCGCCCTAATAGAGCGTGGTATCCGCTGCTGAACGGGGCCACTTGAATGTAATTTCTTCGGACCTGTAATTATCCGGCGTGCCGAATACCACATCTAGTGTGGTTTTCCCAGCACATCATGCTTCCCGACTGGGGATGATTCCTCTAAAGGTTGTGCTACTATGCTCAATGCGGCTCCAGTCTATTTCCATCTTTTGAAGAGTTTCCTCATAAATGAGGTTTAATCCGCTGCCGCCGTCCATGAGTACCTTGGTGAGTCGAAAGCCGGCCACGATTGGACTGAGGACCAGTGCGGTTGGTGCTCGGGCTGTTCGGAATTTGGGTTCGTCACTGGCATTGAAGGTAATAGCCGTGTCACTCCAAGGATTTATTTTTGCTACGTGGCAGATTTCGGCCATGCTGCGGAGTGTTCGCTTGCGTCTATTATTTGATGCGAAGGTCTCAAAGACCGTTAACACCGTATTGTTGTCCACGGGATGGTGCTCTGTGGTATTTGGGAGGAGTAGATCCTCACCACTTTTGGCCACCTGCTGGAGTATCCAACATGCTCTAAGGCTGTGCGTTGGTATTGCATCCGTTGTACTATGAATTTTGCAGGGTCCGTTGAGCCATCCCTCCAGTACGGTTCCTTGCCCCGTAGAGGGCTTTTGCTTTTTGGTAGTTAACCCAGGTGTATTGTGATAATGCACCCTTTTATTTTGGACTGGGTTTGTATTCAGGGCCGGATTACCCAAAATTTTATTTCGGTTTTCCAGGCGCTTTCCATCGCACAGTACTTTCGTACTATGGACACCAAGTCGGCAAAGCGTGTAATTTTGTGGCGACTTATGGATTAAGGATTCCCTTGTCCGTGCAATTATTGCAGAAGAATGTAATTGCATCTTCCTCATGGTAGTCCTTTATCCTGTTCATGACCAGGAGGAATCTGGCCCAGTAATGGTGTACTGTTTCTTCGGGCTCTTGCCTAATTTGGCATAGATCGCTTATGTTTGGGTGGGTGGGTGGAATTGAACCCGAATCCTCACCCAATCTGAGACTCAGGGGCCAAGGAGTTTCCGAACTCGGAAGTTTGGATTCTTGGATGTTTTCCAATAAATCTAGCCCGCTGCCTGACTCTAGGTTCAGGTCTTGAGTGACGTCCTCCCCTCCGCGGGTATCCGGCTTGGAGGGATCGGGAATCTGGACATAGCTAGTCCTTAAGATAGATGAAGGGTTGCCGCATTGCTCCTCCACTACTGCAACGTGATGGGTGACCTGGGGAGAGTTGATCTCTCTCAGATCGGGTTTAGGCCCAATCTGATCGTAGTCGGTAGCGACTCCCAGGGCGGCGATGCGATCCAAGAGCTCGTTCAGGGAAGAGAGCTCCATTGGATCTAACTGCTCGGCGAGTTCTGAGTTAACATGAAGATTGATTTCGATGACCCGAGAAGTCATCGTCGGCGCAGCGGCCGAACAGGCGGTCATAAGAAAACCACCTAGCCGGAGAGTTTGGCCGATAGCGAAAGCTCCCTTAGCAACAGTGTCGTCTTTAAAGACGGGATGAGACATCCTTCCTGGTGGCAATAGCACAAAGTAACTCTCAATGAAAGCACCAATGTCGGTGTCAAAACCGGCAGATCTCGGGTAGGGGGGTCCCGAACTGTGCGTCTAGGCCGGATGGTAACAGGAGGCAGGGGACATGATGTTTTACCCAGGTTTGGGCCCTCTTGATGGAGGTAAAACCCTACGTCCTGCTTGATTAATATTGATGATATGGGTAGTACAAGAGTAGATCTACCACGAGATCAGAGAGGCTAAACCCTAGAAGCTAGCCTATGGTATGATTGTATGTTATGGTTGTTGTCCTACGAACTAAAACCCTTCGATTTATATAGACACCGGAGAGGGTTAGCATTACACAAGGTCGGTTACAAAGGAGGAGATATCCATATCCGTATTTCCTAGCTTTCCTTCCACGCCAAGTAGAGTCCCATCCGGACACGAGACAAAGTCTTCAATCTTGTATCTTCATAGTCCAACAGTCCGGCCAAAGGATATAGTCCGGCTGTCCGGAGACCCCCTAATCCAGGACTCCCTCATCTACCATCCATATTACACTTTTATCACCATCTCTTCGCCGAACTAGTGCACCTATACAATTTGCCATTGTATTGGGTGTGTTGGGGACACAAGAGATTTCTTGTATTTGGTTGCAGGGTCATTTGAGAGAGACCATCTTCATCCTACACCTCTCACGGATTTCTAAACTAGGTCATCCACTTGAGGGAAAATTGCTACTGTCCTACAAAACTCTGTGCTTGGAGGCCCAACACGTGTCTACAAGAATAAAGTTGTGTAGTAGACATCAATATGGAGGGCACCCATGGATACGGTTACTGATGGAAAGTGAAAGTATGGTGGAAAAAGGAATAAACTTTATTTTCTGTTTGCGAACCGCCTATGATATATCTAGCATGGAAAGTGTTGGGAGCTCTAAGTCGTTTTCGTTGGTGGTAAAAGTATGCCTCTCAAAATGTTTTATCTCTCAATTTTCGCTTTGAGCTCTGGCACCTCTACAAATCCCTACTTCCCTCTGCGAAGGGCCTTTCTTTTTCTTTATGCAATTTTTATTTTTAATTTGAGTCTCCAGCTTCTCTTATAAAGCACCAACTAGGGGGCACTATGATCGTACTTGACCATTGAGTGTAGCTAATATGCGAGTGTGTTTAATGAATGGATCAACGATTGAGCATGATGGGCTAGGGATAACTTATTTTAGCGTTGATATTTTGAAAGACATGGTTGCTTGTTGGTATGCTTGAGTATTCAAGTCCTCATGTCAAAAATACACTATTGCTTTGAACCAAATAAAAGTACAAATGCCCATGCTATAAAGAACATAATATGAGATGACATCTTAGGCAGCATTCCACATCAAAAAATTTGTTTTTATCATTTACCTACTCGAGGACGAGCAGGAATTAAGTTGGGGATGCTGATACGTACGTCTCCAACGTATATATAATTTTATATTGTTCCATGCTATTATATTATCATTCTTCAATCTTTTCTAATCATTTTATAGTCATTTTATATTATTTTTTGGTACTAACCTATTGACATAGTGCCAAGTGCCAGTTGCTGTTTTTTTTGCTTGTTTTTTAGATCACAGGAAATCAATATCAAACGGAGTCCAAACACCGCGAAACATTTTGGAGATTTTTTATAGACCAGAACACCCGGGATGGGCCAGAGCAGCACCTGGGGGTGCCCCGAGGGGGGCACAACCCACCAGGGCGCGCCTGGGGGCCCAGGCGCGCACAGGTGGGTTGTGCCCACCTCGGTGGCCTCTCGCACCCCCTATTTACCCTATAAATTCCCAAATATTCCGCAACCCTCGGGGTTAACCTAGATCAGAAGTTCCGCCGCCGCAAGGCTCAGTAGCCATCGACAACCAATCTAGACCCTTTCTGGCACCCTGCCGGAGGGGGAATCATCTCTGGTGGTCATCTTCACCATACCGACGGCCACCGCGATGAGGAGGGAGCAGTCCACCCTCAGGGCTGAGGGTTTGTACCAGTAGCTATGTGTTTAATCTCTCTCTCTCTCTCTCATGTTCTTGAGATGTCACGATCTTGATGTATCGGGAGCTCTATTAATATAGTCGGATCATATGGTGTTTTCGCCTCTCTATCTTGTTGTGATGAATTGAGTTTTTCCCTTTGAGGTTTCGTTGTTATTGGATTGAATACTTTTATGAATTTGCGAACACCTGATATATGTCTTGCAATTGAATACTCGTGGTGACAATGGGGTATCATATTGATTCACTTGATATATGTTTTGGCACTCAGCTCGCGGATTCCCGAGGTGACATTGGGGTAATCTATGCATAGGGGTTGATGCACGTTCTTGTGTTTGTTTATCAGTAGAAATCTTGGGGCACTCTTTGAAGTTCTTTGTGTTGGATTGAGCATTATGAATATGAATTTGCTTTGGTGTTATTTTAGTACGAACTCTAGGATAGATCGAACGAAAAGAATAGCTTTGTGTTATTTTAGTACGAACTCTTGAATAGATCGGACGAAAAGAATAGCTTTGAGGTGGTTTCGTACCCTACAAACAATTTATTCTTATGTTCTCCGCTAGATAGGAACTTTGGAGTGATTCTTCATCGCACTTTGAGGGATGGTTATATGATCCAATTATATTAGCATTATTGAGAGATTGCACTAGAGAAAGTACGGACCCTAGGCCTCATTTTCAAGCATTGCAATACCGTTTTTGTGCCTGTTTACTATTTTCTACCTTGCTGTTTTTATTTATTCAGATTATAAAA
This sequence comes from Triticum aestivum, assembly GCF_018294505.1. Taxonomy (NCBI): domain Eukaryota; kingdom Viridiplantae; phylum Streptophyta; class Magnoliopsida; order Poales; family Poaceae; genus Triticum; species Triticum aestivum. The sequence continues at coordinate 25,307,279 of NC_057806.1, forward strand.
ATATATTTCTACCATCCATATTACACTTTTATCACCATCTCTTCGCCGAACTAGTGCACCTATACAATTTGCCATTGTATTGGGTGTGTTGGGGACACAAGAGATTTCTTGCATTTGGTTGCAGGATCGTTTGAGAGAGACCATCTTCATCCTACACCTCTCACAGATTGATAAACCTTAGGTCATCCACTTGAGGGAAAATTGTACTGTCCTACAAAACTCTGCTCTTGGAGGCCCAACACGTGTCTACAAGAATAAAGTTGCGTAGTAAACATCAGTATGGAGGGTACATGAGGGAGTCCTGGATTAGGGGGTCTCCGGACAGCCGGACTATATCCATTGGCCGGACTGTTAGACTATGAAGATACAAGATTGAAGACTTCGTCTCGTGTCCGGATGGGACTCTACTTAGCGTGGAAGGCAAGCTAGGAAATATGGATATGGATATCTCCTCCTTTGTAACCGACCTTGTGTAACCCTAACCCTCTCCGGTGTCTATATAAACCGAAGGGTTTTAGTCCGTAGGACAACAACAACAACATACAATCATACCATAGGCTAGCTTCTAGGGTTTAGCCTCTCCGATCTCGTGGTAGATCTACTCTTGTACTACCCATATCATCAATATTAATCAAGCAAGACGTAGGGTTTTACCTCCATCAAGAGGGCCCAAACCTGGGTAAAACATTATGTCCCCTGCCTCCTATTACCATCTGGCCTAGACGCACAGTTCGGGACCCCCTACCCGAGATCCGCCGGTTTTGACACCGACATTGGTGCTTTCATTGAGAGTTCCTTTGTGTCATCGCCGTTAGGCATGATGGCTCCTACTATCATCGATAGCGATGCGGTCCAGGGCGAGACTTTTCTCCCTGGACAGATCTTCGTATTCGGCGGCTTTGCACTGTGGGCTAATTCGCTTGGCCATCTGGAGCAGATTGAAAGCTACGCCCCTGGCCGTCAGGTCAAATTTGGAAGTTTGAACTATGCGGCCGACATCCGCGGAGACTTGATCTTCGACGGATTCGAGCCACAGCCGGGCGCGCCGCACTGTCACGACAGGTATGACCTAGCTCTGCCGCCAAACAGTACCCCAGAGGCCGCGCCTGCATCAGCTCCGACCCTTAGCTCGGAGCCAACTGCGCCAATCGAGGACGGGTGGCTAGACACCGCCTCAGGGGCTGGAGTCTCAACGGCGATCGAGCCAAACACCAGCCTAATCCTCTGCGAAGCTCATGACTCCAAGGTGCCGGACTCTTTTCTGGACTCCGAACCGTCCGCGCTCCTGCCAATCGAATCCGATTGGGTGCCGATCATGGAATTCACCACCGCGGATATCTTTCAGCACTCTCCCTTCGGTGACATTCTAAATTCACTAAGTTCTCTCTCTTTGTCAGGAGAGCCCTGGCCGGACTATGGCCAACATGATTGGTATGCGGACGACGAAGAAATTCGACGCCCACCCACCACCCACTTCGTAGCCACTGTCGATGATTTAACCGACATGCTCGACTTCGACTCCGAAGACATCGACGGTATGGACGATGATGCGGGAGGCGAAGAGGAACCACCGTCCACAGGGCACTGGACGTCCACCTCATCATATGACGTATACATGGTGGACACACGAAAAGAAGACGATGACGAGGAACGGAAGGACGCAACGAAGGCTTGTCTCCTCGAGAAGCAGTCAAAGCGGCGGCGTAAGCGCCGCCCCAAATCCCACCTCGGCAGAAATAACGATCATACAGACCCAGCGTTGGAGCAGGGCGAACTACTGCCGGACCACGGCAATACGGAAAATCAAACCGAACAAACCAATTCTGTCAAAGATAAAAGTTCGGATGACATAACGCCGGACAGGCACCTGGAGCAGCAGAATGCCCATCAAAGGCTTGTTGCCACCGCGAGGAGTCTGAAAAAGCAGAAGCAAAGGCTCAAGGCTGCGCAGGACACACTCCAAATCAGATGGAGTAAAGTACTCAACACAGCAGCGAAGTATGGTGGCAATCGCCCCACCAAGAGCTACCCGAAGCGGAAGTTGCTACCCGAATTCGATGAGGAGGCCCTAGATCCCCCACAACCAAAAATCAAAACGGCCACCTGGCCGGATAGACGACCTCACGGCCAACATGGAGCAGCAAACAACTCCACTCACAAGCCAAATAAGCGATCCACATGAGGGCTCGCACCAAAAGGACGGCGTAACCAGATCCATCTATGGACCACGCAAGCGCGCCCCAGCATATGATGCAACACAACAAGCATCAGAACAACGCGGTACACCCAGCTACAGGGGTGCCGCACACCCCCTATGTTTCACCGATGAGGTGTTAGACCATGAATTCCCAGAGGGATTCAAACCCGTAAACATAGAGTCATACGACGGAACAACAGACCCTGGGGTCTGGATTGAGGACTATATCCTTCATATCCATATGGCTCAAGGAGACGATCTCCACACCATCAAGTACTTACCCCTCAAGCTCAAAGGGCCAGCTCGGCACTGGCTTAAAAGCCTCCCCGAAAACTCCATTGGAAGCTGGGAAGAGCTCGAAAATGCCTTTCGGGCAAATTTTCAAGGGACTTATGTCCGACCTCCGGACGCGGATGATTTGAGTCATATAACTCAACAGCCTGGAGAGTCAGCCCGAAAGCTTTGGAACAAGTTTCTTACTAAAAAGAACCAAATTGTCGACTGTCCGGACGCCGAAGCCTTGGCAGCTTTTAAGCATAGCGTCCGTGACGAATGGCTTGCCAGACACCTCGGCCAAGAAAAGTCGAGAACAATGGCAGCATTAACAAGCCTCATGACCCACTTTTGCGCGGGTGAGGATAGCTGGCTAGCCAGATGCAGCACCAGCGACCCCAGTACATCCGAAGTTAGAGATGGAAACAGGAAATCACGGCACAACAGCAATAACAAACGCCGGAATAAAGAAGACAGCACGAAGAGCACGACAGTAAACGCCGGATTCAAAAGCTCTCGGCCAGGTCAGCAAAAGCCGCCCTCTAAAGGCGCCAGAGACGAATTGTCCAGCCTAAACAAAATTCTGGACCAAATATGTCAGATCCATGGCAACCCTGGTAAACCCGCTAATCATACCCACAGAGAATGTTGGGTCTTCAAGCAGTCCCGCAAGCTCAATGCCGTACACAAGGGGGAGGATACACCAAGCGAAGACGAGGATGAGCCTCTGAAGCAAGGCACTGGGGAACAAAAGAAATTTCCACCAGAAGTCAAAACAGTAAACGTGTTACACGTGATCAAGGGGAGAAACAAAACGGCACTCCCAGAAAAATATGCCCAAGGGCCTATCACCGCGGAGTCCTGCCACTGGTCGTCTCAACCGATCACTTTCGACCATCGTGATTACTCAGCAAGTATCCGGCGTGCAGGATGGGCTGCCCTGTATTAGACCAATAATTGACGGATACCACTTCACACGAGTCCTGATGGACAGTGGCAGCAGTCTAAACCTGGTATACCAGGATACAATCCGCGAAATGGGGATAGACCCAACGAAAATTTTCCATAGCAACACTACCTTTAAAGGAGTAATGCCAGGCCCAGGGGCTCACTGCATGGGCTCCCTGCTACTAAAGGTTATATTCGGCTTCCTCAATAACTCCCATAGCGAACATTTAACCTTCCACATTGCTCTGTTCCAATGCGGTTATCAAGCACTACTTGGACGCGAAGCTTTTGCTCACTTTAATGCAATACCACATTACGCTTCCCTGACGCTCAAAATGCCCGGTCCACGCGGCATCATTACAGTGAACGGAAGTATTAAGCGATCCTTGCGCGCCGAAGAGAATGCGACTGCCTTGGCAGCCGCACACTAAAAACGGCCTCGCCAACTGAAGTATTTGATAGGTCGTCAAGACCACGGACGCGGTTAGACGAGTCCGACGCTACTATATGTAATTTATACCAAATTGATGGCCACACCCCTATTACAAATACAAGGGGCTCAACGCGCGCAGACAAGTGGCAATTTCTACTCATTTCTAGTTATACATGGTCTCTTTAAAAACCACCTTTTTGCACGACAACTTTTTCACCAAAGTTCCTCTATTTTACAGATGACCATCGTGCTACACCCGTCCAGGATACGGCACAACGGAGACACAGGCGCAGACGTGCAGTAGGGATCCGCTCCAAGGATTCTTTTTAGATTAAGACCCTGCGTAAACCTTTTTTACTGTCTCTTGTTGATACACATCCACCGAATTCTCAGCATAATTGAGAAGGATGCTGACATCTTGGCATGTGGCCACGTCAGAATAATGCACGTACCTGGACACAAGGGGCTTCTTACAAAGGGCACTATTTAGGCCCGGTTTATACCATAAAGACCGAATACCTTAGGGAGTGTTCAGCGTCGCGAGTTTGGCCTTCTATGCATCAGCTCCGAATCATTGTCTTTTGTCAAATGTTGGGTTTGCCCGGCTCCTGTGTTTTGGTGCCTTATGTTTCGCTTTATCGGCTAAGGCAGCACCAGGAGAACTACTGCGATTGCGCCCTGGTTCATCCGGACGAGCACCTCAGTAGAGAAAGTCGAAAACTGACTGTCATGATATAGCGTGAGACTAGTCAACCACTCGATGACCTATCGGAATGTTAGAATTCCTCCGCCCTAACGAAGGGCCGTTTTTCGGCCAGGCATGTACGCACCCCGAGATCGGGAGAGTGCGGAGCCACCAGGGGCTATCTAGTAGCCCCACTCTCAAACTCCTATGGCTAAGTGAAAGTGTTAAAGCATTATAGTCCAGTTGCCTCATTCGCTGCGCTATCACCTCCTTAATAGGACCAAGACGTTGGGTTAAGTGTGAACACGCGTTTTTTTGCGAACACCTCCACATTATATGCGTGGGGGCTGAAGCCGACGATTGCAATCTTTCAGGTTATACACATGTATACATAAACGGCCGCACATGAGGCATCATATTACTTTCGGGCAAAAGTATAAACACAGCCTTATAAAATTTCATAAAAACATTGTGTTTACAATGGGAATACATTTCACTCAAACGTAATATTCTTCGAGCACTGGGCCTCTATCAAATGAGCACCCTCGAGAACCTCCTCGAAATAGTGCTCGGCAGCCACTCGGCCTATGGTTGAACCCTGCGCCGCAACAGCGGTAGCGTCCATCTCCGCCCAATATGCTTTAACACAGGCAAGGGCCATCAGCGAGCCTGCTATGCACGCCGACCTCTTCATCGCATTAATGCGCGGCACCGCACCAAGGAACCGCTGCACTAAACTGAAATAGTTGTTCGGCTTTGGCTTTTTCGGCCATAGCTGATCCACGACAGACCTCATGGCGAGTCCGGACAACCTATTTAGTTCGTCCCATTCGGTTAGCTGATCAGTCAATGGAAGTGGACGCTCTGGAACGTTGAATTTCGACCAGAACATCTTGTCCACTTCACGATCTGTTTGACCTTGGAAGTATTTGGCTGCATCGGCAGCGCTCGCCGCCAAGTCCATATACGCATCTGCCGAACTCCACAGCCGATCCAGAGGGGCATACCGTGGATCTCCGAACTTCCTCCGTAGCATGAAGGGCTTCCCAGTCGCAATATCCCCGGCTTCCCGCAGCTCCTCCTTCTTCGCTCTCATAGCAGAGCGGGTGTCTTTGTCCTCCATCGTGGCCTCCTCAAGGTCCGTTGCCTTCGCTCGGTTTTCTTTTTCAAGGAGTCGGCAACGGTCAGCAGTGTCTTTTAATTCTACGGACATCTTGGCCATCTTCTCTTGGCTCTCGCAATGTGCGGCCTTCTTGGCTTTCAACTCTTCGGCCGCCTTCAAAGCAACCACATTACTAATCCTTGCTTGTTCCTTGGCTCGGGCAAGTTCTGCCCGTAAGGTTTCCACGGTGGCAGCTCCATTTGCAGTCACAACATATTAAAGATACTGGCATCATGCTGCTCTTACTATGTGGCGTTCACCCGATAATAACACTTACCCTGTGCCTCGTCAAGCCTCTTGTTAACAAGCCCGATGTCGGCGTCTGCCGCATCCAGTTGCCGTTTTAATTCGGCAAACTCACTAGTCCGGCTAGCCACCGGAGCTTCCACCACCTGCACATAAGGGCAGACTGGTTATTGCCTGAGACTATGATCCTCTGTTCGCCGCCGTTCTTGACGACAACCAGAGTCTCAGGGGCTACTATCTACACAGGGCACACCTAACATGTGTGGTACTATCACATATTATCTCACGTACCTCAAAGCCTGTCAGTAGACTCATAAAGGCTTCATGTAATCTGCTTTCGGTGGACGAAGTTCTCTCCATCACCGTACCCATCAGCGTACAGTGTTCTTCTGAGATGGCCGCTCGCCCCACCAGCTCCCTTAGAACGTCCGACCGCATACCAAACGGTGTCGGACTCTTTTGTTTGCTCTCTTCGGGAGCCGGACGCTGGGGATTATCTTCTGGCCTCACCGGATCCGGAGAAGCCCTCCATGACGACACTTCGGGGTCGCCCGCTTCTTGAGCGGAGGAGTCCGGGGGAGGCGTTTCGCTCTCCATCACCTCTAGAAGAATATCCCCCGAAGACGAGCTTAGCTGAGAGGGGCTAAGGCCCGAACTGCAAGATATATGCGGTGGTTATTTTCTCAGAAAAAAGATGGTATACCTTCACTATTAAAGTATTTTTTGGATCACTTACGACTCGTTGGAGGGCTGATCCCCCCGCGGACTTTGTGCGGCAAAAGCACCCCCCGAGGCAGGACCCTCTATGGGAGACTTCTTCTCCCGTTTGGAGGCCTCGGCTTCCGGATCCTCGGAAGCAGTCCTTTTCCTCCCCCGGTTATCCTCCTTCATGGAGACGCTCATTCCCTCGGTTGGAACTGGCAGCGATGGGGGCCCGCGTCCACCTGTATTATCCCCCCCCTATCTTCCTTCGAGGGCTCCGGGCAAGGTGCGAGCTCGAGCATCTTTTCCAATACCAGATTTTCTAAACCCTCAGGGAGGGGGCCCAAACACCGAATCATCTTCACCTTTGTTAGCCAGTCCTGGTCAAAGAGCGAACTCTCAGAAATAACTTCATGATGAATAAAAGACAGTGTGTTCGGCTAGAGGATTTCTTACTTGTTCGGCAGCGCAGTTACTGCTCAGGCCCACGTCCTCGGTAGTATCCGGACACTCTATTTGAGGTCCGAAGAATGACTTGTACATCTCCTCGTGTGTCAGGCCGAGGAAACTTTGAATGGCACGCGGTCCTTCTGGGTTGAACTCCCATAAGCGAAGGGGCCGGCGTTTGCAAGGCTGGACTTGACGAACCAGCATAACTTGTATTGCCACGACCAAATTAAAATCTCCCTCGAAGAGATCTTGAATGCGGCTTTGCAGTATAGGCACGTCCTTGGCTGGACCCCAGCTCAGACCTCTGCTAATCCATGACATTAGTTGTGGTGGGGGCCCGAGCGGAAAGCGGGGGCAGCCGCCCACTTGGCACTTCTGGGAGCCGTGACGTAAAACCACTCCTGTTGCCATAATTCGAACACCTCTGGAAAGGAACCTTTTGGCCATGGAGCTCCTGCCATCTTGCCTATTGATGCACCTCCGCACGCTGCATGTTGCCCCTCGATCATCTTCGGCTTCACTTCAAAGGTCTTGAGCCACATGCCAAAGTGAGGGGTAATGCGGAGGAAGGCCTCACACATGACAATCAATGTCGCGATGTGGAGAAAGGAGTCCGGAGCTAGATCGTGGAAATCTAGCCCGTAATAGAACATCAAACCCCTGACAAAGGGATCCAGAGTGAGGCCTAGGCCTTGGAGGAAGTGGGAGACGAACACGACGTTCTCGTTGGGTTCGGGAGTAGGGACGACCTGCCCTCGAGCAGGTAGCCGATGCGAAACCTCGGCGGCCAGGTATGGCCTCCCTCAACTTCTTGATGTCCTCTTCCGTCACGGAGGAGGGCATCCATCGGCCTTGAAGGCTGGATCCGGACATGATTGAAGATTCGGAGCACCTAACCTGGGCTTTGGGTGTTGGAACTCGAGGCGGGGGAAGGGTTCGATTGAGCACGAGAGGGAAAAAGCGAAAACCTTGTCCCTTTATAAAGAGGGTGAATATCAAGCGTCCTCTCCGTAGCCATTTAGGACTTGCCTATAATCTAGGAGTCCTAGACACGGTTGGGTTACCCACGACCGCATTAATGAGAATCTCGTAATTGGGGGAACACGATCTCTGCTTTGACAAGACGTGTCAAGAAACCACCTCGCGTTATGTGTGGAGCTGGTTGAAGAAAAATGGTTCGAATAATCACCGGGCCATGACATAACGTCATGCTGCCAAAACAAGTCAGCAAATTGGATTTGCGAAAATATTATTCTCTCTATGGTGGTATGTGGAACTTATTTTGCAGGGTCGGACACTATCCTCGTATTCAAATTCTTCTGTGATGTATTCGGAGAAGGAACCCTCCTTGCAATGCCGAAGACAATACTGCGCACCGGACTCATCGTCATTGAAGCCTGGTTCAGGGGCTACTGAGGGAGTCCTGGATTAGGGGGTCTCCGGACAGCCGGACTATCTCCATTGGACGGATTGTTAAACTATGAAGATACAAGATTGAAGACTTCGTCTCGTGTCCGGATGGGACTCTACTTAGCATGGAAGGCAAGCTAGGCAATACGGATATGGATATCTCCTCCTTTGTAACCGACCTTGTGTAACCCTAACCCTCTCCGGTGTCTATATAAACCGAAGGGTTTTAGTCTATAGGACAACAACCACAACATACAATCATACCATAGGCTAGCTTCTAGGGTTTAGCCTCTCCGATCTCGTGGTAGATCTACTCTTGTACTACCCATATCATCAATATTAATCAAGCAGGACGTAGGTTTTTACCTCCATCAAGAGGGCCCGAACTTGGGTAAAACATTGTGTCCCCTGCCTCCTGTTACCATCCGGCCTAGACGCACAGTTCGGGACCCCCTACCCGAGATCCGCCGGTTTTGACACCGACAGTACCCGTGGATACGGTTAGCCATGGAAAGTGAAAGTACGGTGGAAAAAGGAATCAACTTTATTTTCTGTTTGGGAACCGCCTATGATATATCTAGCATGGAAAGTGTTGGGTCCTCTAAGTCGTTTTTGTTGGTGGGAGAAGTATGCCTCTCAAAATGTATTTATCTCTCAATTCTTGCTTTGAGCTCTGGCACCTCTACAAATCCCTACTTCCCTCTGCGAAGGGCCTTTATTTTACTTTCTGCAATTTTTATTTTTAATTTGAGTCTCCATCTTCTCTTATAAAGCACCAACTAGGGGGCACTATGATCGTACCTGGGCATTGGGTGTAGCTAATATGTGAGTGTGTTTAATGAATGGATCAACGATTGACCATGATGGGCTAGGGATAACTTATTTCAGTGTTGATATTTTGAAAGACATGGTTGCTTGTTGATATGCTTGAGTATTTAAGTCCTCATGTCAAAACTAGAATATTTCTTTGAACCATATAAAAGTCCAAATGTCCATGCTATAAAGAAAAGAATATGAGATGACATGTTAAGCAGCATTCCACATCAAAAATTCTGTTTTTTATCATTTACCTACTCGAGGACGAGCAGGAATTAAGCTTGGGGATGCTGATACGTCTCCAACGTATCTATAATTTTTTATTGTTCTATGCTGTTATATTATCATTCTTGGACCTTTTATAATCATTTTATATCATTTTTGGTACCCTATTGACATGGTGCCAAGTGCTAGCTGTTGTTTTTTGCGTGTTTTTTACATCACAGGAAATCAATATCAAATGGAGTCCAAACCCCGGGAAACTTTTTGGAGATTTTTTATGGACCAGAACACCTAGGATGGGCCAGAGAAGCACCTGGGGGTGCCCCGAAGGGGGTACAACCCACCAGGGCACCCAGGTGGGTTGTGCCCACCTCGGTAGCCTCCTGCACCCCCTCTTTATCCTATAAATTCCAAAAAAATCCGGAAACCCTCAGGGTTAACCTAGATCAGAAGTTACGCCATCGCAAGGCTCTGTAGCCACCGAAAACCAATCTAGACCCTGTTCCGGCACCCTAACGGAGGGGGGAATCATCTCCGGTGGCCATATTCATCATCCCGACGGCCACCACGATGAGGAGGGAGTAGTCCACCCTCGGGGTTGAGGGTTTGTACCAGTAGCTATGTGTTTAATCTCTCTATCTCTCTCTTGTTCTTGAGATGTCACGATCTTGATGTATCGTGGGCTTTGTTAATATAGTGGGACCATACGGTGTTTTCCCCTCTCTATCTTATTGTGATGAATTGAGTTTTCCCTTTGAGATTTCGGCGTTATCGGATTGAATACTTTTATGGATTTGAGAACACTTGATATATGTCTTGCAATTGAATACTCATGGTGACAATGGGGTATCGTATTGATTCACTTGATATATGTTTTGGCACTCAACTCGTGGATTCCCGAGGTTACATAGGGGTAATCTATGCACAGGGGTTGATGCACGTTCTTGTCTTTGTTTCTCCGGTAGAAATCTTGGGGCACTCTTTGAAGTTCTTTGTGTTGGATTGAGTATTATGAATATGAATTTGCTTTGGTGTTATTTTAGTATGAACTCTAGGATAGATTGAACGGAAAGAATAGCTTTGTGTTATTTTAGTACGAACTCTTGAATAGGTCGAACGAAAAGAATAGCTTTGAGGTGGTTGCGTACCCTACGAACAATTTATTCTTATGTTCTCCGCTAGATAGGAACTTTGGAGTGCTTCTTCATCGCACTTTGAGGGGTGGTTATATGATCCAATTATATTAGCACTGTTGAGAGATTGCAGTAGCGAAAGTACGGACCCTAGGCCTCATTTCCAAGTGTTGCAATACCATTTTTGTGCCCGTTTACTATTTGCTACCTTGCTGTTTTTAATTATTCAGATTATAAAAATATATTTCTGCCATCCATATTACACTTTTATAAACATCTCTTTGCCGAACTAGTGCACCTATACAATTTGTCATTGTATTGTGTGTGTTGGGGACACAAGAGATTTCTTGTATTTGGTTGCAGGGTCGTTTTGAGAGAGACTATGTTCATCCTACACCTCCCATGGATTGATAAACCTTAGGTCATCCACTTGAGGGAAAATTGCTACTATCCTACAAAACTCTGCGCTTGGAGGCCCAACACGTGTCTACAAGAATAAACTTGTGTAGTAGACATCAAGCTTCAACCCTACCTTGTTGAGAAGAAGTTACCCAATGACAAGAAGACTTTTGTGCTGAACCCATTTCTTGACATCATGCACCGAATCTTCCGCAACTCTCTTTTTCTTCGCATAGGCGACAAGGACAAGGTGCATTCCTATCTTGTGGACATGATGCTCATTTGTGAGGAAGCGCGTCTCCAACAACCTGAACCACTTGATGTCTCTCATATCATGTGGTGTGAGCTTCAGTTTGCTGTGTTCCATCGTAAGGTGCCCATCTATGGACCTTATTTGCACCTCTTGATCTCGAAGACTTGGGAGAAGCTCTTTCCAGGAGAAGAGTTTCTTGCTCCCAACTGGATTCGCCATGAGCCCATCAAGCTGCGCTAGAAGAACAAGTGGGCTAACACCACTACCTAGGCTGAGGCCGAGGCTGCACGCATGGATGTTGATGATGATGAGATTGAGGAGGAGGAAGCGGAGGACAGTTCTGAGGGGCACGCTCCTCCCTCTGCTGAGCCATCTTGGGCTAAGAAGCTCAAGGCCAAGATGAAGGCTCTGTTCTGCATGCAGGCCAAGGGGCGGTACCAGACTCAGATTGCTCAGAAGGAGAGTCGCCAATGCGACAATCGGATTTTGAGGAAGCTTGGTGAGCATGTCTCGATCGGGGCGGAGAAGATCATAACTCCTGAGGCTGCTTGGATGATGAAGCAGGGCTATCAGTGGACTGAGTCATAGGAGGAGTCAATTCCTGCTGCCGAGACAGATGATGAGATTGTTGGGTGATCACTGCAGTGGGAGCTACCACTTGTGTCTTAGGTGTCCTCTGCCTTTTTGGTGTCTCGATGCCAAAGGGGGAGATAGTGTAGGATTTGCGAGTTGTCTCTTTGCCTTCGTGTTTCGTTGAACCTTCGTTGTTTGGTTTGTTGGTTTGTGTTCGTTTGCGTGTGAGACCAGGAGAATTATTCTATCATATGGTGTGAGACATATGCCCTCAAGCTTATCCTTTATTGTCTAGTATGTTTAGTAGCTTGTGAGCTTACTTTATCTTGTGCCTTTTACTTCATGCTCACTTACTATACCTTGCCTCCATACTAGTGTCACTTATTTTTTTGCAAGGATGGCCTTGTCTATAAAATATAGGGGGAGTGTTGATCCTAGTATGTGTGTTGTGTAGTCCAATGCATATCTATAGAGTGCACACATCTAGGGGGACCCTGTCTACATTTTATAGATTTTGGGTTTTCTTATTTTCATTTTATATCCCTGTGTGCAAATCCCGTATTGTCATCAATCCACCAAAAAGGGGGAGATTGTAAGGGCATATTTCTCCCTATGTGGTTTTGGTGTTTGATGACAGTGCATTTGCAGACTAATCGTGTGCGTTGAGCATTTCAGACATCTCATGTCTAGGCACAAGATGATTCGGTGCCCCTCGGAGCTTATCAAAGACGGCGGTTCTCTACGTTTTTTTCCGGTGGATTTGAGTCGTAGGAAAGGCGTACTACTAAGAGGGGTCCGCTTTGGAAAGGTTAGGGTGGAATCATCACGTACACATCTGTTCCTTTGCACCACCTTTCCTTCCCTTCAAAGGAGCACCATCTGTTTTCCTTGTCTCTGCAATATGAGGCTGCCAAGTGCTACAGCCTCTGTGGCGTGCGGTAGTACCACTCAGGCGGGCGGTAGTAGCGCTCCAAGCGGTAGTATTGCTCCTTGCGAGCGGTAGTACCACTGCCTCCAGCCCAGATGCTGGCGCATGCGGAAGTAGGCACAGAAGTATGTTTTTACTTCCGCCCCCATGCGATAGTACCGCTCCCTGTGAGCGGTAGTACCGTGCCAGATTTTTGTACAACCCTAAACTCTGGGGAAGTAGCTATGGAAGTAATTTGTTTATTCTGTGCGTTTTCCAGTGCCGATAGAGCCCTGCCCTGCGGTTGTATCGTAGGGGCACGCGGTAGTACCGCTTCGGCGGTTCTACCGCTCGTTGCCCTATGCAACATGGCCTCGTCTGGTCACTACCGCGCAAAACAGTAGTACCGCACCGTCCAGCGGTAGTACCGTGGATGTGTGCGGTAGTTCCGCACCACGCGGGCTGAGTGAGGGGGGTAACGGTTGGATCTTTTTCCCCCACTATATAAAGGGGATCTTCTTCCCCAAGAAGACCACCTCTTCCCTCCCCAAGCTCCATTGTTGCTCGAACCTCCATTTTCTCCCGATCTCTCTCCCTAGCCAATCAAACTTGTTGATTTTCTAGGGATTGGTTGAGAAGGCCCCGATCTACACTTCCACCAAGAGAAATTTGATTCCCCCCACTGATCCCTTGCGGATCTTGTTACTCTTGGGTGTTTGAGCACCCTAGACGGTTGAGGTCACCGCAGAGCCATATTCCATTGTGGTGAAGCTTCGTGGTGTCGTTGGAAGCCTCCAATTAAGTTGTGGAGATATCCCCAACCTTGTTTGTAAAGGTTCGGTCGCCGCATCCAAGGGCACCAATAGTGGAATCACGACATCTCGCATTGTGTGAGGGCGTGAGGAGAATATGGTGGCCCTAGTGGCTTCTTGGGGAGCGTTGTGCCTCCACACCGCTCCAACGGAGACGTACTTCCTCTCAAAGGGAAGGAACTTCGGTAACACATCCTCCTCTCCACCGGCTCCACTCTTGGTTATCTCTTACCTTTACTTGTGCAAGCTTATATTGTGTTGTATCCCTTGCTTGTTAATGTGCTTGTTGTTGTTGTTGCATCATATAGGTTGCTCACCTAGTTGCATATCTAGACAACCTATTTTGATGCTAAGTTTAATTTGGTAAAGAAAAGCTAATGATTGTTAGTTGCCTATTCACCCCCCTCTAGTCAACCATATTCATCCTTTCAGCAAGTCCATATGTCTTTCACTTGTGTGTTACAATGGTCTTGAATTAAAGTTTGTGACTGGTTCAATTGGCTGTACGCTTGACTGGAGAATGGTGTGTGGACAAAGAGAGTATGATCCTCATCATTGATCCAGGATGCAACAATTTGCATACCACTTTTGACAAAACTATGTAGTTTTGAAAATTTGTTAATGAATAGTTGATGAAGCCAACAATCATGCCAAAGAAGAATGGCCTGGCCCATTTGACTGTCAGAGTTGGCCTTGTATCCAGGTAGTAATTTTAAGTGGCTTTTCCACCAGCTTTGATCCTTCCATTTTGGAACCAGGAAGAGTTTCGAAGTAGAAATTTTCCCAAACAAAGGAGACCCAGGGCAATGGATCCTTCTTTAGGATTTTAGTTTTTGACGCTTTTCATCATGAGAGCTTTGTTGTGTATTTGATACATCCAGCATGCCCAATCCCCCTTGGTCTTTTGGTGTGCAGACTTTCTCCCAAGAAATTAAAACGGACCCATCAATTTGCTGGCCAATTTTTCTCGACAGAAAATTCCATAGGTACTTGCCTGGAGTTGGCTTCTTGTTCGTCGCGCCGGCGTAAAAGCCGGGAAGGCGGACATACAGTTAACCCACTTGAATGGGGGTAGGAAGCTGCTTCGTTTGGTCACGTTAGCTTTGAGATGGCATTAATGCAACCCGAGCTGCGGGCCGGAGCAAGTTCCTCGCCCGCCGACCGGTGTGAATGACACGCCGTTTGGTTAGCATGCGGCAGTGACCAGTCACGTTTTCTCTGAACCGGCACGAACGAGACATCAGGTGTGAAGTGGCGATTAGAGTGAAACTCACGGCAAGGGTTTCGAATAGGACCGTGCAGTTGGGCGTCTACATGGCGGACATGCTTATATTCGCAAACCTCCTCAACTTGATTTCGTTTTGTAGGATTTTGAAGTTAAGAACCCTTCTAGGAGGATTTGATGCACGACGTTTGACCGGACCCTCATGGACCATTGGCAGATATACCACCGTCATGGCTGAAAGCTATTCGAGGCGAATATGGGTTGTCCAGACGCGATGTTTGGGCCCTGGTGGCCCGTACTAGTATAAGGCTGGTTGTAATGGGAGTATCATAAGTAGTATCATGCATGCCAACTAGGCCAATTTGATGAGGTGTCATAGAATTAAATGAAGAAAGAGAGGGTTGACTATCTTATCATGATACCGTAACATACAAAATGTTGTGCTACTATGTGTCATGCATGTCAATAAATGAAGTCATCTTATATATACCTACTAATAAATCAAGGTGCATTTCTCCAAATTTTTATTCGCTCACAGTCAAAATTTATTTTTCTATCCTAGGTGGTACTAATTTTTTGAGTGCACGTCTATTTTTTTAGCAATCCAGAACTCTATAGTTGGCCCGCACACGTTGTGGCCCGGCAAAGCCAGCCCACTTATTTGTCTGCCCATGTAAACCGAGAAAAGCCTTTTACTCGCCCAACATGATAGATAGTCTGCGATCACACAAGGCACACAATACTGGGCCGGCCCGTTTTGTTTTTCCATCCAATTTTTTTATATTTTTACTTTATTTCGTAATTCAAAATTTTCAAAAAAGTTCAGAACTTGAATTTTCATCAAATTTCAGATTTCTTTTTTGAGTTACAATAGTCTTCTCATTTTTAAAAATGTTTGGAACGTTAATTTGTTTTCTTGTTCCGATTTTTTGTCAAATTCACAAATATTCAGAAAAATGTTAGGCTTTAAAAAAATATTCGATTATTGAAATATATAATTGTTTTAGTCAAATGTTCACATATTCAAAATAATGTATGCGTACGTCTATTTACTTTAAGTAATATATTTTTCAAATTTATTTTTTTACCCGAGTTGCTACTAAATTTTTGTCCGTATGTCTATTTTTTAGCAATCCACTATTTTATACTCGGCCCGCACAGGCTGTGCCTCATCAAAGCCAGCCCATATAACCGCAAAAAGCCTTTTTCTCACTCTGTGCGCTAGATAGTCAGTAAACGCACAGGGCGCCCAAGACTGGGCAGCCCCGTTTTCTTTTTCCGCCCAAATTTATTTCTATTTCTACTTAATTTCAGAATTTCAAATTTTCAAAAAAAATCAGAACTTGAATTATTGCCAAATTTCCTATTTTTTAGTTACAATATTGTCTTCCCCTTTTTTAAAATGTTTGGAACATTAATATATTTTTCTTGTTCCTATTTTTCTCCGAATTTATAAATATTCAAAAAATGTTTGGCCTTTAAAAAATATGTATTTTAAAAAGTATTCTATTTTTGAAATATATTATTGCTTTAGTAAAATGTTCACTGATTCAAAATAATGTCTGCGTACGTCTATTTATATTTAGTAATATATTTTTGAAATTTATTTTTCTATCCGAGGTGGACTAAATTTTTATGCGTACGTCTATTTTTTTAACAATTCAAAATTTTATACTCGGCCCGTACACGCTATGGCCCAGCAAAGCCAGCCCACTTATTTGCCTGCCCATGTAGCCGCGAAAATCCATTTTCTCCCCCGGTGTGCTAGATAGTTGGCCATCGCGCAGGCCCCCGAAGTATGGGCCGGCCCGTTTTAGTTTCCGGCCAAATTTACTTTTATTTTTACTTTATTTCACAATTCAAAAAATTTAAAAAATTAAGAACTTGAATTTTTGTCAAATTTTCAATTTTTTTAGTTATAATATTGTCTGCCTCTTTTTAAAATTGTTTGGAACATTAATTTAGTTTCTCGTTCCGATTTTTTTCAAATTTAGAAATATTCAAAATAAATGGGCTTAAGCAACATGTATTTTGAAAAATATTCGATGTTTGAAATATATTATTGTGTTAGTAAAATGTTCACTGGTTCAAAATAATGTCTGCGTTTGAAAACATAATTCATAAATTTGTTTGAACATACAAAACATGTTCCATTTTCAAAAGTCGGTCACAAATAATAAAATGTTTGTGTTTTGATGAAAGTTTCATGTCTTCAGAAAATTATGTTTTTTTTTCAAATTTTGGTCATGTTTTTTGCAATATGTACGGAATATTATAAGCATTATTTGTAATTTTAAAAAAAAAAATTTCAAGAATATTCGGGTATTAATATTATAAAAAAGTTACAATATATTTTATATCCAACGTTGCGCTTTGATTTTTGAAATATATTATCATTTTAGTAAAATATTCGCGGATTCAGAATAATGTCTGCTTTTGAAAACATATTTGATAAATTTGTTTTGAATGTTCAAAACATGTTCCTTTTCCAAAAGTTGGTCACAAATAATAAAATGTCCAGGTTTGTATAAAAGGTTCATTTCTGCGAAAAATGATGTTGTTTCAAATTTTGGTCTTGTTTTTTGCAAAATGTACGGAATATTATAAGCATACTTTAAAAAAACATGTTTCCAAGAATATTCGGTAATTCATATTTTAGAAAAGTTCAAAAAATGTTTTAAATCTGATGTTGCACCATGTTCTTAATTATTCACACCAGCCATTGCTTAGCAGTAGGCGTTTGTTATTGTGGCCAGCGCCACACGGTCGGGTAAGGTCATGTGTTCAATCGTTCAACACGTAAATTTTTTGAATTATTACTCATGCCTTGCAAACACAGCTTATTTCGGTGCCAGCCAGTGGGCTGGCCCAGACACGAAATGTTATGCGTCCCACATGCTATTTGACGCAACAACCATCATATAGTAGCTCCAAGGCAGCTGCCCTAAGAAAAGAAAAACATATACATATAGATTTTGTTCCATCCATTCCGTACATAGCTCCCCATTTTTTTGATATCCTCGGGTGGGCCAAACTGAACCTACCACGTATTTCTTTTTCTATCCGACGGACGAGCAGCAAAAACCAAAGGGTGCAAGGGGATTGGACTATGAAAAAAACGGTACCAGTTGGATGGTCGCCGCCACGCTGACCAGCCCCACCACTATGAAGATCTGGCGCGCCAAAGATGACCCGTGAGAAGACCGCAGCTCCTCGCTCTATCGCCCACCGCTGTGGAGACCGTTTTTGATGAACACATCAATTATCTCTCCCGCTTCTTCTTGCAAAAAATGTATCTCCCCATTGCAACGCACAAGGCATATGTGCTATGATACTAACATATGATACTTCCTTCATCCCAAAATTCATGTCTTACATTTATCCAGATAAGAATGTATCTATTACTAAAATATGATTTAATACATCCGTATTTGGACAAATATAAGACAAGAGTTTTAGGACAGTGGGAGTGCTATGCATTATGGATGTAGTATCATATGCATGATTATGATACTAGTATATGATACTCACCATTACGACCAGTTAGCCACTGTGATTCTTTCCCTAATATTAAAGGGAGGATTGTTTCTCCACTTTTATTGGTCCATCAGGCTTTTTGTAGGTCGTTCCAGTTTTAGTTTTTTTTCTCCGCCCATCATTTGAGTTGTACGTAAAAAACTGCGTTCCATTTTCTTCAAAAAATAAATTGCGTTGGGACAGACTCAAACCCTACTCATGCAGTTTGAGAGCAGAGACACAAACCAGTCCACCTAGGTAACATATTGTTTGAGAAATATAAGGAACATTTCCTTTTATATTGGTCATAAAAGTGAAAGAAAAATTATGGCAGAAGCAGGATTTGAACTTGAAACCACAAACTACATTCTAACTTTCCTAGCCAACTAGGCCATCAAACACTTGCAATAATAGAATGTGGAATTATGTTTATATACTGCAGACAGCACAAAGGCCACACAACAACATTAGGCCTTAGCCTGCGGTCCAACTGTTGGGCTAGATCCATCAACGCAACAACTAGAATTCTATACCCTACGGTCAAACCTTCGATATTTGATATTCAATAGTCCCACCTTGCTACATGAAACTAATTCTTGCCAATTTATATAACTTTTAACACCGTTGTCTGCTGTGAGCTAATTAAATGGGATCTCTAATATGCAAGGTGCAAGGGGCTTTGCATGAGTCCATAATATTTTACATGAGCTTGTCAATTAATGCTAGTATACAAAGACTTATGTGGTGGATCAGCTCGTCATCTTGGATTGATCACATTTGGGTGCATTTTGATCACATAGACATCACAACTATCGTGGACAAGCGCGGGGAAGAGGATAAACTGTGAAACGGCAAAAGGTGTGTGATATTGATTTTCACCCGTTGCAACGCACGAGCCTTTTTGCTAGTTGACCTTAAAGTATCATTAGCACAAAGACCGAGGAAGATTATGCAACTGCAACAGGAAAGATCCGTGCAGCGATGGACAGGGGGGGTGGGGCAGGGTAGCTTCTACTTTTAGGCTTTTAGCCTTGGATGGCCCGCTGCCATGTTTTGGGTGACCGGAGTAGTAGACTACAGTAGATGAGAATCTTTGCGGGGCCAGCCTGTGGAGGAGACAGAACCGGACAAAATTTTCCATGGGGCTACCAAGCGTGCTCTCTTGTCCCGTGGTCGTGGACCCCGCAAGCAATCTGCGTGTCTCGTAGGGCCAATTGCAACTGGAAGGGCAGGGCACATGAAAAGGACGAAACGATTGGAGCACTGCGCGGAGAGGTAGGGCAGGGCAGCTAGGGGTTCGGTGCACGTCCGCCATGCATCGAGCACTCCTCGAGCACCTGCAGGAAGGAAACGTGCGAGGAGCCGGATGCACGTTTCCTTGGCGTGGTGTGGGACGTCGAGAGCTCAGAATTCGTAATAGCGTGGGGTTTTCTCTTCTTTTTTTTGAGGGGAACGTGGGGTTTTCTCTCTTCAACCATTTCGCAACTTGACTTGAAGCTGGCATCGATGTTCGTTTGGCCCCCGCGAAAATGTTCACCGAGCAGTTGGATCGGGCCCACTGAATCCCTCACAAAAGACACAAACGCTCCGTATACGTACGCGTTAATCAGAACGCCGTATTCAGCTCAAATCTTAACGGATATGACGAGGCACAAACGAGCCCGGGAGTGTAGCACAAACTCCACCAACCCCCCCCCCCCCCCCCCTCGACCTTGTCAGACCAGCCATTTTCCCCTCTCTCTCTCTCTCTCTCTATCTCTCTCTCTCTCTCTCTCTCTCTCTCTCTCTCTCTCTCTCTCTCTCTCGTCCCCCCGACCCTCCGCTAGCTCTGTCGCCACTGCCGCCATTCCGACCCCTTAGCGCCACCACCACCGCCACAAAATTCCTCCCCGCCATCTCACCGCCACGGTACCTCTGGCTATTCGCAGACTGCACATTGCCCTCTATGTATTCGACTAATTGTTCATGCATTTTTTTCTAATTCTTTTGTAGGAAAAATGATGGATTCATATGGTTCGTGAGACAATGAGTATGAAAACACGGATCTTGATGAATTAATGCAAAAGGATTTCTGTGATTCGTCCATACAAAGATGCCGAGATGATGATGATCATGAACATTCAGGAGGAAATAGACACGAAGGTGGAGCACATTCTGAACTTTAAGGGTTCAATCAAAAGGAGAAGAGTTTTCAAACGAGATAGGGTCTCTAGAGCACAACTGCTCTTTACACAATCGGATGGACCGCCCCAGTAAGTGACCAATCACAAAATCATGATCTAACTAGGTTCTTCAAACCATCCATATACGTTTGTACTAATCAGAACCCCCATCTTCAGTTCATATCTAGGGCGGATATGAGGAGGCCCAGACGAGCCCAAGAGTGTTGTCGGCGTTCTGGGAACGGGGGTCCCCAGACTTGCCTGCCTGCGGCCTGCGGCGTGGCTCAAAGGGGGCCCAGCACGGCCCATCTTCATCAACACAAGACTCAAGACCCTCGCAGGGGCCAAGCCTCGTGGGGCGGACGACGCGGAGCTTCCTCAGGCGCGGCCTCGTCAGGCTGGCTCACGAGGAGGCGGAGAAATCAAGGAAGGGTACCTCACGAGGTGCCCGTGACGCAAGCCATGACGATCAAAGGCGCCAGGCGGGTGCCAGCCCGCGCAGCGTCCTCCTTTCCTCTTTGGTGCAAAGGGAAGCCGCGGTGTATCGAGGCATCGGGCAAAGGTTGCCATTTCGGTGCAACGAGACCAAGACTAGGAGGACTACGAGACGGAGGTCACCGTGGAGCCCAAGACGGCGTCATCACCAGAGCTTGGCGTAGGCGAAGACTACTTTTGTCAGGATAGCTGATACTTGCTGTCCCCCTTCAAATTAGCCCGCCATTGTTGGCTCCCTTCCCGCTCGATATTTGGGAAGAGGACCAGGGCCTCTATAAATAGGACCAGCCACCCACATAACAGGGGGCGGTGAGTGAGGGCGAGGAGGAAGCGGTGAGTGAGAGAGTGAGTGAGAGAGAAAGAGAGAGAGAGAGAAAAGGGCGACTGAACTCCTCCTAACAGTTCATCGCCCCAACCCAGAGCAGACCCTCGCGAGGTTGTTCTTCCTTGTATTGTTCATCATCATCAGCCCCAAGAGGCAATCCACCCACCACACACTGGAGTAGGGTATTACACCGCAACGGTGGCCCGAGCCAGTATAAACATCGTGTTTCTTATGCAGTTCTTTCAGTAGTCTAGATCTTTGCGAGACGGAGAGGTAGAAGGCGTAATCTCCGCGTGCATCCCAGAGTTTGAACCTTAAGGGTCTGCCGGAACCCGAAATCCGACATTTGGCGCGCCAGGTAGGGGTGCGCTGGAATTCGTCTTCCACCATCTGTTCTCCTCCGACCGTCGCGTCCATGTCCGACGCTCGTCGGGCCCGTGCCGAGCGCCGGGCCGCCATCGCTTCCCGCGTCGCCCAGACGGCGCCCGTCGGCGGACGTCCTCGTCGTCCCCCGTCACCCGCCATCAACGCCGCCACCGGCCCGGCGGGGGGCGAGCAGCAAGCGTCGTCTCAGCATCCATCCGTGCGGCAAGACGGCCGCACCGCTACTCCATCGCTCACACCAGCTGGTTCTTCGTCCCGCGTGCTCCGCACACCCTTGGAGGCTCGAGATGCGCTCATCGCGGCAAACGAGCTCCTGCGCTACCGTCCCGTCGACGACGTCTACGAAGAGTGGCTCGACCGCGTTGCCGAGCTCGTCTGCGCCGCAGGGGGCTCTCCCGCGCCGTCCGTTCCGCTGCGCCGCACCCCGCCCCGCGCGGGCAACGAAGCTCCGGGGGCGTACCAGCCGCCTCCTCTCCAAGAAGACGCCATGGCTCCAAGGCGCGTGGCCCCTGGGAGGAACCCGCCCCGTCAGGTGCCAGCGCAGCAAGAACGGAGCTGCCAAGAAGTCCCTCGCCTGCAAGGAGCTGCCCGGGCACTCCCTGCTCCGGCACGCCGCGACCCTGCTCCAGCTCCGGCATGCCAAGACCCCGCGCTGCTCCTAGCTGCAGCGCGTGGGGACCCTCAAGACCGAGCTCTCCACCAGCCGAAGCCTTTCGTGGCCACCGCAGGCTGCCGTGCCTACACCACCGAGCTGCGTAGCGTCGCGGCCCGGCAAGTTCAAGCCATACCTATCTCCTCGTTACGACGGCACGACTGACCCTGCAGAGTTCCTCCAGCTCTATGAGCTGGGCATCGAAGCTGCCAGCGGGGACGAGAAGGTCATGGCAAACTGGTTCCCCATGGCGCTCAAGGAAGAAGCTCGCACCTGGCTCCTAAATCTGGCTCCAGGCACGATCTCTTCCTGGGACCAGATGCGCACCCGCTTCATCGCCAACTTCCAAGGTACTCGCGACCGGCCACCCGCCGTGAGCGACATGCGCCGCATCAAGCAACAACCCGAAGAGATCCTGCAAAAGTACATCCAGCGCTTCAACAGCGCGCGCCTAAAGATCCCCAAGGTGTCCGAGGAGGCCATCATCTCGGCCTTCTCCGATGGTGTGCGCGACGTCAAGATGAAGGAGGAGCTGGCGATGCATGAAGACCTGTGCACCTCCCTGGAGCTGTTCAACTTGGCGACCAAGTGCGCCAGGGCTGAGGAGGGACGCCTCTCCCTCCTCGAGCTGCCTGCCGCAGACCCAGAGGAGAAGCCCAAGGCCAAGGACGTGAAGCGCAAGGGGGCTGCCGTGCTCGCGGCAGAACCAGACACCAAGCAGGGCAAAGATCTGCCTGAGTCCTCCAGGCGCAGCCGGTACTGTGTGTACCACGACCTCCACACCCACAACACCAACGAATGCCAAGAACTCCACGCCGCGCGAGAAGGAAGGATCAGCCGTCGTCCCGACCGTGCCGATCGGGGCTACGACCGAGGAGGAGGAAAAAACATAGGACGCTGGGAAGACCGCGGCCCGCGCCAAGGGTGGCGCGATCAACCTCGCGAGGATCGCTGGCGAGACCTGCCTCGCGAGCGGGACTGGAGGGATCAGCCTCGTGGGGATCGCCCACAGGGCCACGCAGGCCTCCCTCCACTGCCGCCTCAGCCAAGGAGGAACGAGGACCGCCATCAAGACGAAGGGGCTGGGGGCTTCCAGGAGCCACGCGCAAATGCCTGCATCCTGGGCGGAGCTCAAGCCCCAGCCTCCCAACGCATCTTCAAGCAGTTTGCCCGCGAAGTGAATGCAGTCCTTCCCAGGCTTGAAGCAACGCGCCCTCTCAGGTGGTCGGCATGCGCCATCACATTCAGCTCAGCAGATCAACTTAAGTGTGCGGCCACAGCCGGAGTCCTCCCGATGCTTTGCTCCCCAGTCATCAGCAATGTACTGGTCACCAGGACCCTCATCAATGGTGGGGCAGGGCTCAACGTCCTGTCCGTGGAAATGTTCAACAATCTCCAAGTGCCCTACGACCAGCTTCAGCCAACCAAGCCCTTCTCCGGAGTCACCGACGGCTCCACGGTCCCGATTGGGCAGGTCCGCCTCCCTGTCACCTTCGGGGCACGCGACAACTACCGCACCGAGCTCATCGACTTCGACGTCGCCCACATCCGCCTGCCGTACAACGCCATCCTCGGGTACCCAGCGCTGGCCAAGTTCATGGCCGCAACTCACCATGGCTACAACGTCCTCAAGATGCCAGGAAGTGGCGGAGTCATCACGGTACCCTGTGAAGAGAAGGATGCAGTGTGTTCCCTGGAGCGAGCCTTTCAGGCCGCGTCACTGGAAAACCCGGATCTCGGAAGCAGGAGGCTTCCCGAGACCACCCCCAAGAATAAGAAGACATCGTCCGGACCGGCCCCTCGGGAGGCGGGCCCCTCAGGGCCCGCATCTGCCCAGGGGGAACCTCCTTCCATCACATAGGAAAGCGCGCCCGGCGCCCTCCTCAGGCAGGGCTCGGGGGCTCTCCCCTGGAGGGCCACCGACCTGGCCAGGGTCACGAGGGAGGCGCTTGGGCACCACATGGAGGCGGGTTTCGAAGCACGTTTCCCTCAAGAAGGAGCAAGGAAAGGAAGGTTAGACCCGCAGGAGTTCGTCGACAAGGCCATTCAAGAACTACAGGAATCAAGAATCATGAGGGGTTGCCGCCGTCTACCGGCTGTGGCTCCCCATCCAGGCGAGGATGGTGGGCTGCGCGTCTACATCGACGTACCAGGGCTCAACCAAGTCGCTACGATGGAGCGCCTCTGGCCCTCGCGAGTGGGGCGCTGCGGGGGTCCGCCCCACAGCTACGTTCGCATGCCTTACGGCTTGCCGAGCGCGGTTGCTACGCGCAAGCGCCTCATGAGGGGCATCATGGAGGCTCAAGAAGACAGGCGTTCCGCAGCCTTGGCAGAGATGGAGATGATTCGCGAAGAGCTACCAGTGCCTCCGGAGCCTCCCAAGGCCCCTGGGCCTGGGGGCTCGTGAGGATCGACTTCCGCAGCCCACCGAGTCTGCTGCACCAACACCCCTTCGCCCTCGACACCTTCAGGTGACATATTTCAAGTTTCATTTCCAGCTGGGAGCGCCCTCCCAGGGCTGCATCGTTCCGAGGCCGGTCCGTCCCTGCGGTAGGTATCCCTTTTATTTCATGTCGTTAGCTTGCTTTGTTGGGGGCGCCCCTCGAGCTGCATCATCCCCAAGTCGCTCGGGCCCGACCCAGCAATGTCTACCTTCCCATCATCTATTTGAATGAATCCCCTCCTTCGCGGCTAACGTGTTTGATCTAGTTGCCTGCTCAACTGACGCCAACTGACGGAATAGTTCCCATAACGGCACGACGCTTGCGCATGGGTCCGTCCCTGCGACGCCGACAAACCTGAATGGCTGAGCTCTGGCCGTGGCAGCCCTGCATGGCGCCACCTCGTCGAGCCTCCAGTGCCTCACCTCCCCTCGGAAGCAACTAACGGCAGGCTGATAATTGTCATGGCAACCTCTTCTTCCTTCTATGATGAGTTTACAGGATCCCCTAAGGGAGTTGCGTTAGGCAAGGCCCTCGCGGCGTTCCTTTCACTCTCGTCCGCGCGAACCGCTTGCACGTTAAAGGGGAGGGTGCCTGAGCATCGCGACTCAGGGCTCCTACTGGCTCTCCAGCCCTCACCCTCTGGCCTTGACCACGGCATCGCGACCTGGCATACCAGCGACGGCTGATACTAGCTCGAGGGCCGGGACCCGAGGACGTAGAGCAGAAAGGGGAGCAAAGGCGGGGGAGAAGGGGCACGCGAGGACCTCGCCGAGCGATTCCGCTCCTGCCGACGCGCGGACCCGACGACACACCAGGAATAAACCCCGACTCTCGAGATAAGTCACCGCCCGAAAGCACCGGCTATCGTAGCACTACCCCCGCACCTAATGCAATTCTGTGTCAGCGACACCACTCTACTTTCTCGCCGAGCGACGGCTGCTTGGGTGCCAAAGGGGACCTCCTAAGCATCGCGACTCAGGGGCTCTTACCGGACCCCGGGTCGCTCACCTCCTGGCCTTGACCACGGCATCGCGACCTGGCATACCAGCGACGGCTGACGCCGCCTTGGTACTGGGACCTGTCGACGCAGAGCACCAAGCCCTCGCGAGGTTCGAAAGGGAGAACTAAGCTAAGACGGAATCAGCAACTCGCACAGCTCTACAGCAAGGGTTATGTATTAACAAACAGGATTACAGGCACCTTACAAGCCCCCATGGGGCGCATTTTGATTCCTCGCAGGGAACGGATCCTAAGGGATGCTAACTACACGCGCTCCTGCAAAAGATGCCATCATCCACAGTGGGCCGTCAAGCGCCGGCGCCAACCCCATCCAGATCAGAGTCGGCGACGGCCAGACGAGCCCGCCCTGCTCCAGGAGCGGAGCCGGCTCATGGGCTTGTAGCTGTCGTCACTCGTCTCCGGAGTCGTGAAGATCTCGCTGGAGTCGCTGGATCCTCCGGCGCCTCCGTCGCCTGTAGAGCCGCCAAGGGGGCGGTCGACGGGCCTAGCCCTCACCATGGCGAGGTCCTGGCCACCTCTCCCGGGGCAACACTCCAGCCGGCGCCCGTTCGCGTCGAAGACCTTGAAGAACATCACCGAAGCACCATCATACTCCAAGTGGACCGCGAAGACGCCCCTTACCCTGCAAACCTGCGTGATCTCTCTCCAGCCACGAGTCATGTAGACTTCGCCCGGGGCAACGACCGTGACCTCTGCCTCGGTCGCGAGGATGCTGCAACCGGCGTGCTGCAGCCAGAGCTCCAGGGGCTCCCCCCACGGGATGATGGAGGCGAAGAAGGAAGGCAGACGGATCCAAGACTGGAGAGGAATGGCGACGTGGAGCACGAACTCTTGGGAGGAGCCCTCGGCGTGGACCCCAGGAGGAACAACCCACACCTTCGTGACCCGTCGGCGCCGATGACGGCGCTGACCGCGGGGATCGGCATCGACCCCTTCGAGGCCCTCGACGTGGGCATACAAGGGAAGCGAGAACCCCGGCAAAGCCCGCTCGCACCGAGACCTCGACACCACCTGACGGTCCTCCTCGTCCCGGCCGCGAAGAGCGAGCCGTTTCTTCGGTGGGAGCGGGTCTGGACCCTCTCGAGGGGCCTTTCCCTTCTCCGCTGCAGAGAACCGGCGAATCGGAGCCATCGTGGCAAGACGGAGCAAGGATCGGGAAGAAGGAGAAGCAAGGAGGGATGGACTGGAAGGGCACGCGCAGTTCCGTACTTATAGCCGGCGAAGGCCAACCGCCGGCCTCCACGATCGCAGGTAATCATGACACGATTTGCATGCAGGGACTTGTCCAACCCGCGCGATCACCGAGGCATCATGGGGAAGCGGAGACGCCCACGTCCCATCAACCACCATGCGGTGCCCAAGGTCGCAGGCTGTTAGGGCCCGCGGCGCTTCGCCCTTGCCCTTTCGCCTCTCGGCACGGCAAGGTCCAGGCGCGCCTTGGGCCCGGGGGCTACTGTCGGCGTTCTGGGAACGGGGGTCCCCAGACTTGCGTGTCTGCGGCCTGCGACGTGGCTCAAAGGGGGCCCAGCACGGCCCATCTTCATCAACACAAGACTCAAGACCCTCACGAGGGGCCAAGCCTCGCGGGTCGGACGATGCAGAGCTTCCTCAAGCGCGGCCTCGTCAGGCTGGCTCACGAGGAGGTGGAGAAATCAAGGCAGGGTACCTCACGAGGTGCCCGTGACGCAAGCCATGACGATCAAAGGCGCCAGGCGGGTGCCAGCCTGCGCAGCGTCCTCCTTTCCTCTTTGGTGCAAAGGGAGCAAGCGCAGCCGCGGAGTACCGAGGCATCAGGCAAAGGTTGCCATTTCGGTGCAACGAGACCAAGACCAGGAGGACTACAAGACGGAGGTCACCGTGGAGCCCAAGACGGCGTCATCACCAGAGCTTTGTGCAGGCGAAGACTACTTTTGTCAGGATAGCTGATACTTGTTGTCCCCCTTCAAATTAGCCCACCATTGTTGGCTCCCTTCCCGCTCGATATTTGGGAAGAGGACCAGGGCCTCTATAAATAGGACCAGCCACCCACATAATAGGGGGCGGTGAGTGAGGGCGAGGAGGAAGTGGTGAGTGAGAGAGTGAGTGAGAGAGAAAGAGAGAAAAGGGCGACTGAACTCCTCCTAACAGTTCATTGCCCCAACCCAGAGCAGACCCTCGCGAGGCTGTTCTTCCTTGTATTGGTCATCATCATCAACCCCAAGAGGCAATCCACCCACCACACACTGGAGTAGGGTATTACACCGCAACGGTGGCCAGAACCAGTATAAACCTCGTGTTTCTTATGCACTTCTTTCAATAGTCTAGATCTTTGCGAGACGGAGAGGTAGAAGGCGTAATCTCCGCGCGCACCCCAGAGTTCGAACCTTAAGGGTCTCCCGGAACCCGAAATCCGACAAGTGTACCACAAACTCAACCAAATCGCTCCCTCCCGCCTCCTTCGATCTTGTCGGACCAACCGTTCCTCTCTCTCTCTCTCTCTCTCTCTCTCTCTCATCTGCCCCAACCCTGGCCTAGCTCCGTCGCCATTCTGACACCTTAGCATCGCCGCCAGCACCACAAAAGTCCTCCCCTCCATCTCGCCGACGCGCCATGTGTGGCTATTCTCATACTATGCCTTGCCCTGTATTGGACAAATTGTCCTAGAAGTTTTTTGTGATTCTTTTCTAGGAAAAACGATGGATTCAGATGGTTCATCGGATGAGGAGTACGAAAACGCTGAGCTTCGTGAATTATTGTAAAATGAGTTCTTTGAATCGTCGAAGACAGGCGAAGATACTAAGATGATGATGATCATGAACATCCAGGAGTAAATAGACACAGAGGTGGAGCACATTCTAAACTTCAAAGGTTCGATGAAAGGGAGAAGAGTTTTGAAACGGGATAGGTTCGTCAGAGCACAGTTGCTCTACAAGGACTTCTTCCAATTCGGACCAACATTCCCTGATACATTGTTTCGTCAACGCTTCCATATTGACAAGCCCTTGTTCTTGCCTGTGGTGGAGGGAGTGCAAGTACATGATCTGTACTTTAGGCTATCAGAGATTATTGTGGACACCTCTCGTTATGATCACCGTGTTATAGAGGACGTTTGAGCAACCCTAAAGTTTATCACACGGTAAGAAGTGACTACGATACTCTCATGGTCTAAGGAATTAAATCACACATTAATACTCCGTGTTATAGCAATTGACTTCTGATGATTGCATCTCAAAGTATAGCAAACAAGTTTGGTTCGATTCAATATGATTGTTCTTCCAACATCATATTCTCAATGTGGTTTTAGGACTAACATTACACTTAACGATATTCTAAGATTAGAAACTTTTACTGTTAAGACGCAGTTGACCTCTCCTCTAGTAGACATGGACCTTGCTTCAATGGATATCCTTGTTAGGGTTCAGCTGCTAGCCCGTTGCACTCCAATGGAACCCGCTAGAAGGAAACTAAAAAGATAACGAAGATTTTTTGTGCTTTTGTAGGGTTTCATTTTTTGTAGCACAAAGGATTAGCGCACGAGTGATAAAATAAATTTTCCTCAAAAAGACTGGCTTTCTTCAACCTTAGCACCTCTCCTAAGTCGACGAACTAAGTCTAAGAGAGTACTATGCTTAGACGTAGATGAAGTGCGTGTCAGGCAACGTGTAAAACACGAGTGTGCAACCTCCTACATGCTCAATTTAAAAGAGGATTCCCACGTAAGGTGGAAAACTTGCTACTAAACAACATTTATTTGAGCAAGGTACATATTGAAAAATGTTATCGGGCACTTGTGGTTGAAGTCTATCAAGTTGAAGCAACCAAGTGGTTTATGTGGATCTTTTATAAGGTAGGCACCATATCATACATATTAGCACATAAGGTCCAAGCCCCCTAAAAAATAACACTCGGATATAAGACCTCGATGTGGTATAAGGAAGGACTTGGTATACCCAACTGTGAAAATAAATAAATAAACACAACTCCTACAGAGAAATATTGGTTACGAAGGTTTGAAGGTAAATGAAAGAAACTAAAAGACAATATCGGTTAGAGAATACCCCACCAACCTCAGATGTTTAAATTAAAGCAATTGGAGGTATTTTTACCAAGTAGGATTGGGATTGGTTGTACCATATGTTGTCCTTCACTCTAAAAGTCAACACCCCAGTGTCAACCAAGCGCTCGTACCATGCACCGTCTTGAAAATCTTGATTTTTTTGCGGCAATCAAGAGAGCTTTATTAAATCACAGCGGACCTAGGACAATCAACCATCAAGTTGGTCACTAGGAAGCTAGGTATCACATCCAGCCAGCATTTGGTCACATTCAATGTGCAGGCATGTTTAGCACAAAGATGAGCCGGAAAGTTAGCCGAACGATTTATATGAAGTACATTAAATAAAGAGAAATTGCTAACTAGATCTCCAATTTCAAGTAAGATTGGAGCCAAAATTGAACGAGAATTGTGGTGAGTATTCCAGAGTTGCACCAACTCTAGGTAGTCCAGCTCCATGATCACATGTGTGAGTCCCCGAAGGCTTGCGAATCGAGCCCTGATAACCCACAAGTATAGGGGATCGCAACAGTTTACGAGGGTAGAGTATTCAACCCAAATTTATTTATTCGACACAAGGGGAGCCAAAGAATATTCTCAAGTATTAGCAGCTGAGTTGTCAATTCAACCACACCTAGAAACTTAATATCTGCAGCAAGGTATTTAGTAGCAAAGTAAAATGATAGTAGTGGTAACAATGGCAAAAGGTAACGGTAGCAAAAGTAATATTTTTGGGTTTTATAGTGATGGTAACAATAGCAGCGGGAAAGTAAATAAGCGAAGAACAATATAGGAAAAGCTCGTAGGCATTGGATCGGTGATGGAGAATTATAGCAGATGCGATTGATCATGTAACAATCACAACTTAGGGTGACACAGAACCAGCTCCAGTTCATCAATGTAATGTAGGCATGTATTCCGAATATAGTCATACGTGCTTATGGAAAAGAATTTGCATGGCATCTTTTGTCCTACCCTCCCGTGGCAGCGGGGTCCTATTGAAAACTAAGGGATATTAAGGCCTCCTTTTAGTAGAGTACCGGACCAAAGCATTAACACATAGTGAATACATGAACTCCTCAAAGTACGGTCATCGCCGGGAGTGGTCCCGATTATTGTCACTTCGGGGTTGCCGGATCATAACACATAATAGGTGACTATAGACTTGCAAGATAGGATCAAGAACTCTCATATATTGATGAAAACATAATTGGTTCAGATCTGAAATCATGGCACTCGGGCCCTAGTGACAAGCATTAAGCATAGCAAAGTCATAGCAACATCAATCTCAGAACATAGTGGATACTAGGGATCAAACCCTAACAAAACTAACTCGATTACATGATAAATCTCATCCAACCCATCACCGTCCAGCAAACCTATGATGGAATTACTCACGCGCGGCGGTGAGCATCATGAAATTGGTGATGGAGGAAGGTTGATGATGATGATGGCGATGGATTCCTCTCTCCGGAGCCCCGAACGGACTCCAGATCAGCCCTCCCGAGAGAGTTTAGGGCTTGGCGGCGGCTTCGTATCGTAAAACATGATGAATCCTTCTCTCTAATTTTTTTCTCCCTGAAAGTGAATATATGGAGTCAAGGTTGAGGTCGGTGGAGCGTCAGGGGGCCCACGAGGCAGGGGCGCACCCCCCACCCTCATGGACAGGTGGAGGCCCCCCTGACGTGGATCTTTCTTCCAGTATTTTTTATATATTCCAAAATAATTCTCTGTTGATTTTCAGGTCATTCCGAGAACTTTTATTTCTGCACAAAAATAACACCATGGCAATTCTGCTGAAAACAACGTCAGTCCAGGTTAATTCCATTCAAATCATTCAAGTTAGAGTCCAAAACAAGGGCAAAAGTGTTTGGAAAAGTAGATAGGACGGAGAGGTATCAACTCCCCCAAGGTTAAACCTTTGCTTATCCTCAAGCAATTCAGTTGATAAACTGAAAGTGATAAATAAAAACTTTTACAAACTCTGTTTGCTCTTGTTGTTGTAAAATGTAAAGCCAACATTCAGGTTTTCAGCAAAGATTATGAACTAAGCATATTCACAATAACATTTAGGTCTCATGTTTACTCATATCAATGGCATAATCAACTAGCGAGCAATAATAATAAATCTCGGATGACAACACTTTCTCAAAACAATCATGATATGATATGACAGGATGGTATCTCGCTAGCCCTTTCTGAGACCGCAAAACACAAATGCAGAGCACCTTTAAAGATCAAGGACTGACTAGACATTGTGATTCATGGTAAAATAGATCCAGTCAAGTCATACTCAATGTAAACTAACAGTAATGGATGCAAATGACAGCGGTGCTCTCCAACTGGTGCTTTTTAATAAGAGGATGATGACTCAACATAAAAGTAAATGGATAGGCCCTTCACAGAGGGAAGCAGGGATTTGTAGAGGTGCCAGAGCTCGGTTTTGAAATAGATATGAATAATATTTTGAGCGGTATACTTTCATTGTCAACATAACAACCGAGAGATCTCGATACCTTCCATGCTACACACATTATAGGCGGTTCCCAAACAGAGTGGTAAAGTTTGTACTCCCCCTCCACCAACAAGCATCAATCCATGGCTTGCTCGAAACAACGAGTGCCTCCAACTAACAAGAGTCCCAGGGGAGTTTATTTTCAGTTATTTTGATTTGATTTGCATAAAGCATGGGACTAGGCATCCCGGTGACCAGCCATTTTCTCGTGAGTGAGGAGCGGAGTCCACTCCTCTTGAGAATAACCCGCCTAGAATGGAAGATACAGACAGCCCTAGTTGATACATGAGCTATTCGAGCATACAAAATAGAATGTTTATTTGAAGGTTTAGAGTTTGGCACATACAAATTTACTTGGAATGGCAGGTAGATACCGTATATAGGTAGGTATGGTGGACTCATATGGAACAACTTTGGGCTTTATGGAATTGGATGCACAAGCAGTATTCCCGCTTAGTACAGGTGAATGCTAGAAAAAGACTGGGAAGCGACCAGCTAGAGAGCGACAACAGTCATGAACATGCATTAAAATTAATCAACACCGAATGCAAGCATGAGTAGGATATACTGCACCATGAACATAAATGTCGTAGAGGCTATGTTGATTTTGTTTCAACCACATGTGTGAACATGTGCCAAGTCAAGCCACTCGAGTCATTCAAAAGAGGATACCACCCTATCGTACCACATCACAACCATTTTAATAGCATGTTGGCACACAAGGTAAACCATTATAAACTCCTAGCTAATTAAGCATGGCATAAGTAACTACAATCTCTAATTGTCATTGCAAACATGTTTATTCATAATAGGCTGAATCAAGAACGATGAACTAATCATATTTACAAAAACAAAAGAGGTCGAGTTCATACCAGCTTTTCTCATCTCAATAAGTTCATCATATAATCATCATTATTGCCTTTCACTCGCACGGCCGAATAGTGTGGATAATAATAATAGTGCATGTGCATTGGACTAAGCTGGAATCTGCAAGCATTCAATTCAAGAGAGAAGACAAGGTAATATGGGCTCTTTGTTAGATCAACAATAATGCATATAAGAGCCACTCAACATTTTCATTATGATCTTCTCCTCTCAACCCCCAAAGAAAAGAAACAAAACTATTTACATGGGAAAGCTCCCAACAAGCAAAAGAAGAACGAGAAATCTTTTTGGGTTTTCTTTTTAATTACTACTACAAGCATGGAAAGTAAACTAGCTGAAAGCTACAACTAATTTTTTGTTTTTTCTTAAGGTTTATAAAACACACAAGAAGAAAGCATAAAAATGAAAAAAAAAACTAGCATGGATATTATAATGAAAAAGTATGAGCACCGACAACTAGCATGAGTGTGTGAACATGAATGTAATGTCGGTGAAAAATACGTACTCCCCCAAGCTTAGGCTTTTGGCCTAAGTTGGTCTATGGCCACGGCTGGCCTGGCGGATATCCAAAGTAATAGTTGGGGTCGTACTGAGAAGAATCCCTCTGGTGCCACCGGTTGGTGGTCTCTTCCGGATTCCACTGATAAACAGACTGCCGGTGAGGATCAAATTGTGGTTCTGGCTCTGGCTCTATAGTGGTGTGGGGTTTCGGTAGGCGTGAATGGCCTCCGACGGAACAAGGTACTTGCCTGCAGATAAGTCAAACAAGGAAGGAGCAGGCAAAGTAATAGTCTCGGGGTGATTTTTATCAAATATCAGCTTGTACTTAAGCATCTTTTCCTTATTCTTAACGATAAAATCATGTGCCACCATACTCTTATAGTCTAGAAAAACAGGAGGCAACAACTTCTCTTCCTTCTCAAAATGCCTAATAGGTATGTTAAAGTGTGCAGCGAGGCGCGAGGCAAAGATGCCTCCAAGGACGGAGACCTTAGTACGGTTAAGATTTAACCGCTTTGCAACAATAACGCCCATACTAAATGTGTCATCACGGAACAAGGCATGGCACAAAATAACAATATCAGGGGCACTAAGGTTGCCACAGTTTTCGCGACCAATTAAGCATCTACTAGCAAATATTGCGAAGTAACGTAAAACAGGAAAATGTATGCTAGTAATTCTTGCATCGGAAACTTTCCTCGTTTTCCCTATAGCAATTGTATCAATAAACCCTTCCACATCGTCACGATGTGGTTCCTCTATGCTGCCCTCAAAAGGTATCAAACAAACCCGACAAAAATCACGAAGTGACATCTCCTTATGCGCATCATATAAATAAAATTCCACTGTAGGTGGTGAGCTCCTAGCATGGAAATGGAAATTTTGCACAAAGATATTGGTGAGTAAGAGATACTGTTCACGTTGGTCGTGGAGTAAGGTGGTGAGGCCTGCATTCTCAGCCAATTGATAGAAATCATCATAAATCCCGGCTGCTCTCAAGAAATCATCACAAGGCCATTCACACAGCCGAACCTCCATGGTGCGAGGGAGATTATACTTGGGCTTCTTATTCTCTTCACTTTGTTTATCCTTCGAGCTTCGGCTCGATGAGACCCTCAAAAATCTCTTCATCTTTTTCTGAAAATTTCTGAAATTTTTAGTAACTTCAAAATAAAATTGAACCAAACTCAACAAAATTGATAGCAACTACTTCTACAAGTGCCTAGAGGCTATATCATGCATTAAAACTACTTTTGACGATATAAATTTGACATGCAAGCTCAAGAACAAGGTCACCTAAGCAGGAAAAATCGGCAATGAATAAAGCACTAGAACAAAAACTAATTGGACCATTGGAGGAGTCACATACCAAAGAACAATCCCCCAAAGAAGTTTTGTGAATGGAGCTTTGAGCTAGGAGATTGAAAATGGCAATAAGATGAGCTTGAACTCAGGTTTGAGCTGGTTGGTGATTTTTGTGGGAGGAAGGAGTGTGTGGTAGCTGGAATAAGTGGAGGGGAGCCACCATGGGCCCATGAGGCAGGGGGCGCGCCCACTCCCAGGGGAGTGGGCGCGCCCTGGACCCTCGTGGCCACGTGCTTGCTCCCCCTGTTGTGTTCTCAATGCTAGGTATTCTCAAATATTCCAGAAAAAATCATATTTAAATTTCAAGGCATTTGGAGAACTTTATTTTCGAGGTATTTTTTATTGCATGGATAATTCAGAAAATAGACAGAAAAACTATTTTTTCTTTATTTAATATAAATAACAGAAAGTAAAAGAGGGTATAGCGAGTTGTGTTTTCTAAATTCATCCATCTCATGCTCATCAAAAGGAATCCACTAACAAGGTTGATCAGGTCTTGTTAACAAACTCATTCCGAATAACATGGAACCGAAGAATTTTCGAATAACACTAGGTTACCTCAACAGGGATATGCACGTCCCCAACAATAAGAATATCATATTTCTTCTTGACAGTAGGAAGAGGAAATTCAAAACCTCCAATAGTAATTGTTGAAAATTTTCCAATAGAATTGATACTATGGACCTGAGGTTGTTTCCTCGGAAAATGTACTGTCTGCTAATTACCATTAACATGAAATGTGACATTGTCTTTGGTGCAATCAATAACAGCCCCTGTAGTATTCAAAAAGGGTCTTCCAAGAATAATAGACATACTATCGTCCTTGGGAATATCAAGAATAACAAATTCCGTTAAAATAGTAACATTTGCAACCACAGCAGGCACATCCTCACAAATACCGATAGGTATAGCAGTTGATTTATCGTCCATTTGCAAAGATATTTCAGTAGGTGTCAACTTATTCAAATCAAGTCTATGATATAAAGAGAGAGGCATAACACTAACATCGGCTCTAAGATCACATAAAGCAGTTTTAACATAGTTTCCTTTAATGGAGCATGGTATAGTTGGTACTCCGGGATCTCCAAGTTTCTTTGGTATTCCACCTTTAAAAGTATAATTAGCAAGCATGGTGGAAATTTCAGCTTCCAGTATCTTTCTTTTATTTGTAACAATTTCCTTCATGTATTTAGCATAAGGATTCATTTTAAGCATATTAGTCAGACGCATACGCAAAAAGATAGGTCTAATCATTTTAGCAAAGCGCTCAAAATCCTTATCATCCTTTTTCTTGGATGGTTTAGGAGGAAAAGGCATGGGTTTCTGAACCCATGGTTCTCTTTCTTTACCATGCTTCCTAGCAACAAAGTCTCTCTTATCATAACGTTGATTCTTTGATTGTGGGTTATCAAGATCAACAACAGGTTCAATTTCTACATTATTGTCATTACTAGGTTGAGCATCAACATGAACATCATCATTAACATTATCACTAGGTTTATGTTCATTACCAGATTGTGTTTCAGCATCAGAAATAGAAATATCATTGGGATTCTCAGGTGTGTCTACAACAGATTCACTAGAAGCATGCAAAGTCCTATCATTTTTCTTTTTCTACCTTTTAGAAGGACTAGGTGCATCTACATTAGCTCTCTGAAAATCTTGCTCAATTCTCTTAGGGTGGCCCTCAGGATACAAAGGTTCCTGAGTCACTTTACCTCCTCTAGTTGCAACTCTAACAACAAAGTCATTATTCTTACTATTCAATTCATTGAGCAAATCATTCTGAGCTTTAAGCACTTGTTCTACTTGAGTGGTAACCATAGAAGCATGTTTACTAATAAGTTTAAGTTCACCTTTAACACTAGCCATATAATCACTCAAGTGTTCAATCATACAAGCATTATGTTTCAATTGTCTACCAAAATAAGCATTGAAGTTCTCTTGTTTAACAATAAAATTATCAAACTTATCTAAACATTGGCTAGCAAACTTAGCAGGAGGGATTTCAGCTTTATCATATCTATAGAGAGAATTTACCTTTACTACCTGTGTCGGGTTATCGAGACCACGTGTTTCTTCAATAGGTGATGAATTAAGACCATGTATTTCTTTAACAGGCGGTAAATTCTTAACATCTTCAGCTTTTATACCTTTTTCTTTCATAGATTTCTTTGCCTCTTGCATATCTTCAGGACTGAGAAATAGAATGCCCCTTTTCTTCGGAGTTGGCTTAGGAGTTGGTTCAGGAAGTGTCCAATTATTTTCATTGGTCAACATATTATTCAATATAATTTCAGCTTGATCAACAGTTCTTTCCCTGAAAACACAACCAGCACAACTATCCAGGTAATCTCTGGAAGCATCGGTTAGTCCATTATAAAAGGTATCAAGTATTTCATTTTTCTTGAGAGGATGGTCAGGCAAATCATTAAGTAATCGGAGAAGCCTCCCCTAAGCTTGTGGGAGACTCTCTGCTTCAATTTGCACAAAATTATGTATTTCCCTTAAAGCAGCTTGTTTTTTATGAGCAGGGAAATATTTAGCAGAGAAGTAGTAAATCATATCCTGGGGACTACGCACACAACCAGGATCAAGAGAATTAAACCATATCTTAGCATCACCCTTTAATGAGAATGAAAATAATTTAAGGATATAATAGTAGCGAGTTTTCTCATCATTAGTGAACAGGGTAGCTATATCATTTAATTTACTAAGATGTGCCCAATAGTTTCAGATTCATAGCCATAGAAAGGATCAGATTCAACCGAAGTAATTAACCCAGGATCAACAAAGAAATCATAATCCTTATCAGTAATAAAGATAGGTGAAGTAGCATAAGCAGGATCATATTTCATTCTAGCATTCAGAGTTTTTTCTTTAAGCTTAGCTAATAGTTTCTTAAGATCACTCCTATCATTGCAAGCAAGAAAGTCTCTAGCAGTTTCTTCATCCCTAGCATAACCTTCAGGAACAACAGGCAATTCATATCTAGGGGGAGAATCTTCATCATCACTTTCATCAATATTATCAGTTTCAACAATTTCATTCTGTCTAGCCCTAGCAAGTTGTTCATCAAGAAATTCACCAAGTGGCACAGTAGTATCAAGCATAGAAGTAGTTTCATCATAAGTATCATGCAAAGTAGAAGTGGCATCATCAATAACATGCGACATATCAGAATTAATAGCAGAAGCAGGTTTAGGTGTCGCAAGCTTACTCAAAACAGAAGGTGAATCAAGTGCAGAGCTAGATGGCAGTTCCTTACCTCCCCTCGTAGTTGAGGGAAAAATCTTGGTTCTTTGATCTTTCAAGTTCTTCATAGTGATAAGCAGATATAAATACCAAGTGACTCAAAGAATAGAGCTATGCTCCCCGGCAACGGCGCTAGAAAATGTTCTTGATAACCCACAAGTATAGGGGATCATAATAGTTTTTGAGGGTAGAGTATTCAACCCAAATTTATTGATTCGACACAAGGGGAGCCAAAGAATATTCTGAAGTATTAGCAGTTGAGTTGTCAATTGAACCACACCTGGAAACTTAATATCTGCAGCAAGGTATTTAGTAGCAAAGTAATATGATAGTAGTGGTAACAGTGGCAAAAGGTAACGGTAGAAAAAGTAATATTTTTGGGTTTTATAGTGATGGTAACATTGGCAGCGGGCAAGTAAATAAGCGAAGAACAATATAGGAAAAGCTCGTAGGCATTGGATCGGTGATGGAGAATTATGCCGGATGCGATCAATCATGTAACAGTCCTAACCTAGGGTGACACAGAACTAGCTCCAGTTCATTAATGTAATGTAGGCATGTATTCCGAATATAGTCATACGTGCTTATGGAAAAGAACTTGCCTTATGCTACCTCTTGAGCACTTGCGTTGGTTTTCCCTTGAAGAGGAAAGGGTGGTGCAGCAAAGTAGCATAAGTATTTCCCTCATTTTTTGAGAACCAAGTTATCAATCCAATAGGAGGCTATGCACCAGTCCCTCGCACCTACACAAAACAAATAAATCCTCGCAACTAACGCGATAAGGGGTTGTCAATCCCTACACGGTTACTTACGAGAGTGAGATCTGATAGATATGATAAGATAGTATTTTTGGTATTTTTATGATAAAGATGCAAAGTAAAATAAAAGGCAATGAAAATAACTAAGTATTGGAGGATTAATATGATGAAGATAGACCCGGGGGCCATAGGTTTCACTAGTGGCTTCTCTCAAGAGCATAGGTATTTTACGGTGGGTGAACGAATTACTGTTGAGCAATTGACAGAATTGAGCATAGTTATGAGAATATCTAGGTATGATCATGTATATAGGCATCACGTCCAAGACAAGTAGACCGACTTCTTCCTACATCTACTACTATTACTCCACACATCGACCGCTATCCAGCATGCATCTAGAGTATTAAGTTCATAAGAACAGAGTAATGCCTTAAGCAAGATGACATGATGTAGAGGGATAAATTCATGCAATATGATAAAAACCCATCTTGTTATCCTCGATGGCAACAATACAATATGTGCCTTGCTGCCCCTACTGTCACTGGGAAAGGACACCGCAAGATTGAACCCAAAGCTAAGCACTTCTCCCATTGCAAGAAAGATCAATCTAGTTGGCCAAACCAAACTGATAATTCGAAGAGACTTGCAAAGATAACCAATCATACATAAAAGAATTCAGAGAAGATTCAAATATTGCTCATAGATATACTTGATCAAAAACCCACAATTCATCAGTCTCAACAAACACACCGCAAAAGAAGATTACATCGAATAGATCTCCACAAGAAAGGGGGAGAACTTTGTATTGAGATCCAAAAAGAGAGAAGAAGCCATCTAGCTAATAACTATGGACCCGTAGGTCTGAGGTAAACTACTCACACTTCATCGGAAAGGCTATGGTGTTGATGTAGAATCCCTCCGTGATCGATGCCCCCTCCGGTGGAGCTCCAGAACAGCCCCAAGATGGGATCTCGTGGATACAGAAAGTTACAGCGGTGGAATTAGAGTTTTGGCTCCGTATCTGATCGTTTGGGGGTACGTAGGTATGTATAGGAGGAAGAAGTACGTCGGTGGAGCAACAGGGGGCCCACGAGGTTGGGGGCGCCTGGGGGGGGGGGGGGTAGGCGTGCCCCCTACCTTTTGGCCTCCCTGTTGGTTGCTTGACGTAGGGTCCAAGTCTCCTGGATCATGTTCGGTGAGAAAATCACGTTCCCGAAGGTTTCATTCCGTTTGGACTCCGTTTGATATTCCTTTTATTCGAAACCCTAAAATAGGCAAAAAAACAGCAATTCTGGGCTGGGCCTCCGGTTAATAGGTTAGTCCCAAAAATAATATAAAAGTGGATAATAAAGCCCAATAATGTCCAAAACAGTAGATAATATAGCATGGAGCAATAAAAAATTATAGATACATTGGAGACGTATCATGCATCCCCAAGCTTAATTCCTGCTCGTCCTCGAGTAGGTAAATGATAAAAACAGAATTTTTGATGTGGAATGCTACTTGGCATAATTTCAATGTAAGTCTTCTTAATTGTGGCATGAATATTCAGATCCAAAAGATTCAAGACAAAAGTTTAATATTGACATAGAAATAATAATACTTCAAGCATACTAACTAAGCAATCATGTCTCTTCAAAATAACATGGACAAAGAAAGTTATCCCTACAAAATCATATAGTCTGGCTATGCTCTATCTTCACCACACAAAGTATTTAAATCATGCACAACCCTGATGACAAGCCAAGCAATTGTTTCATACTTTTGACATTCTCAAAACTTTTTCAATCTTCACGCAATACATGAGCATGAGCCATGGACATAGCACTTTAGGTGGAATAGAGTGGTGGTTGTGGAGGAGACAAAAAGGGAGAAGATAGTCTCACATCAACTAGGCGTATCAATGGGCTATGGAGATGCCCATCAATAGATATCAATGTGAGTGAGTAGGGATTGCCATGCAATGGATGCACTAGAGCTATAAGTATATGAAAGATCAAAAAGAAACTAAGTGGGTGTGCATCCAACTTGCTTGCTCACCAAGACCTAGGGCATTTTGAGGAAGCCCATCATTGGAATATACAAGCCAAGTTCTATAATGAAAATTTCCCACTAGTATATGAAAGTGATTACAAAGGAGACTCTCTACTATGAAGATCATGGTGCTACTTTGAATCAAAAGTGTGGTAAAGGATAGTAGCATTGTCCCTTCTCTCTTTTTCTCTCATTTTTTTATTTGGGCCTTTTCTCTTTTTTTATGGCCTCT
Organism: Triticum aestivum; assembly: GCF_018294505.1. NCBI lineage: Eukaryota > Viridiplantae > Streptophyta > Magnoliopsida > Poales > Poaceae > Triticum > Triticum aestivum. Next base: position 25,348,701 of record NC_057806.1, read on the forward strand.
TTTTTTATTTTTTATTTTTGTCCGTAGTCTCATCCCGACTTGTGGGGGAATCATAGTCTCCATCATCCTTTCCTCACTTGGGACAATGTTCTAATAATGATGATCATCACACTTTTATTTTCTTACAACTCAAGAATTACAACTTGATACTTAGAACAAAATATGACTCTATATGAATGCCTCCGGCGGTGTACCGGGATATGCAATGACTCATGAGTGACATGTATGAAAGAATTATGAACTGTGTCTTTGCCACAAGTACGATGTCAACTACATGATCATGCAAAGCAATATGACAATGATGAAGTGTGTCATGATAATCGGAATGGTGGAAAGTTGCATGGCAATATATCTCGGAATGGCTATGGAAATTCCATGATAGGTAGGTATGGTGGCTGTTTTGAGGAAGGTATATGGTGGGTGTATGATACCGGCGAAAGGTGCGCGGTATTAGAGAGGCTAGCAATGATGGAAGGGTGAGAGTGCGTATAATCCATGGACTTAACATTAGTCATAAAGAACTCATGTACTTATTGTAAAAATCTAAAAGTTATCAATGCAAAGTATTATGCGCATGCTCCAAGGGGGATAGATTGGTAGGAAGAGACCATCGCTCGTCCCCGACCGCCACTCATAAGGAAGACAATCAATAAAGAAATCATGCTCCGACTTCATCACATAACGGTTCACCATACGTGCATGCTACGGGAATCACAAACTTTAACACAAGTATTTTTGAAATTCACAACTACTCAACTAGCATGACTCTAATATGACCATCTCCATATCTCAAAACAATTATCAAGCATCAAACTTCTCATAGTATTCAACACACTCATAAGAGAATTTTATTATTAATCTTGTATACCTAGCATATAAGGATTATTTAAGCAAATTACCATGCTATTTAAGACTCTCAAAATAATCTAAGTGAAGCATGAGAGATCAATATTTTCTGTAAAACAAATCCACCACCATGCTCTAAAAGATATAAGTGAAGCACTAGAGAAAAACTATATAACTCAAAAGATATAAGTGAAGCACATAGAGTATTCTAATAATTTCCGAATCATGTGTGTCTCTCTCAAAAGGTGTGTGCAGCAAGGATTATTGTTGTAAACTAACAAATAAAGACTCAAATCATAAAAGACGCTCCAAGCAAAACACATATCATGTGGTGAATAAAAATATAGCTCCAAGTAAAGTTACCGATAGAAGTAGACGAAAGAGGGGATGCCTTCCGGGGCATCCCCAAGCTTTGGCTTTTAGGTGTCCTTAGATTATATTGGGGGTGCCATGGGCATCCCCAAGATTAGGCTCTTGCCACTCCTTGTTCCATAATCCATCAAATCTTTACCCAAAACTTGGAAACTTCACAACACAAAACTTAAAGAAGAAAATCTCGTGAGCTCCGTTAGCGAAAGAAAACAAAAGACCACTTCAAGGTACTGTAATGAACTCATTCTTTATTTATATTGGTGTTAAAACTACTGTATTCCAACTTCTCTATGGTTTATAAACTATTTTACTAGCCATAGATTCATCAAAATAAGCAAACAACACACGAAAAACAGAATCTGTCAAAAACAGAACAGTCTGTAGTAATCTGTAGCTAGCGCAAGATCTGGGACCCCAAAAATTCTAAAATATATAGCTGGACGTGAGGAATTTATCTATTAATAATCTTCAAAAAGAATTAACTAAATATCACTTTCCAAATAAAAATGGCAGCAGTTCTCGTGAGCGCTAAAGTTTCTGTTTTTTACAGCAAGATTAACAAGACTTTCCCCAAGTCTTCCCAACGGTTCTACTTGGCACAAACACTAATTAAACACAAAAAACACAACGAAAACAGAGTCTAGATAATTTATTTATTACTAAACAGGAGCAAAAAAGCAAGGAATAAAAATAAAATTGGGTTGCCTCCCAACAAGCACTATCGTTTAACGCCCCTAGCTAGGCATAAAAAGCAAGTATAGATCTAGGTATTGTGAGCTTTGGTAGGCAATCCATAAGTGGCTCTCATAATAGATTCATAAGGTAATTTAATTTTCTTTCTAGGAAAGTGTTCCATGCCTTTCCTTAATGGAAATTGGAATCTAATACTTCCTTCCTTCATATCAATAATCGCACCAATTGTTCTAAGGAAAGGTCTACCAAGAATAATAGGACATGAAGGATTGCAATCTATATCAAGAACGATAAAATCCACGGGCACATAATTCCTATTTGCAACAATAAGAATGTAGCGACCAGACCTCAAACGGTCCAATATCTGTGCTCAGGTGTCATCCCTGGATCAGTAATGCTGACACCACACAGTACTTGAAGGATTTATAATAGAGTAGCAATCATACACTTATTACATCGAGAGTCTCAAAAGAGAACTTATTACAATAAATATGGCTTAAGGCCATCTAATAACGATAACAGCGGAAGGCTTGGAAGATAAGTGAGTCCATCAACTCCAATGGCATCATTGAGTATAGAACCACGACCTAAAGGCACCTTACTCGTCGTCTGAAAAGTCTGCAACATGAACATTGCAGCCCGAAACGGGTCAACACATGGAATATGCTGGCAATGTAACACATAGAGAGCAATAAAAGAATAAGGCTATTCTATATGCATATTTTGCTGGTGGAAAGCTCTATGGTCACAGTTTTACGTAAAGCCAAGTTTTCCCTACTGCAAAGGAATAAATTTTATTTAACTATCATGGTAGTTGTTAAACATTGAGAGTGTAGACACGCTCTCAATCCCAATTAAACATCATCATTAAAACCCAACAAAATTAATTAGAGTAACATGATGAGATTCACATGATAATCCAAGAACTAGATACTCAAGTTGTCCATAACCGAGGACACGGCTAACCATGATTAGTTTATACACTCTGCAGAGGTTTGCGCACTTTTCCCCACAAGACTCGATCTCCTCCGTTAGGATTCTCGCACTACATGGTGTTTGAGAAACGGATGAGCGAGACATAGTCTTTCAGAAGTGCTAGCACCTTACGAACGGGTAGACCGTACCACCTACATCCCCTACGTCTGCTAGTCTACCACTGTAAGAGTTCGCATGACTTAGTCAACTATGCTAGAGCCCATAGTAGCTTGTGGCTGCACACAGAAGTTTCTAATATGAATAATCTCATGATCCCTTTTTGCCTGGGTGACGGTCCAAAAGAAAAATAGGCAATCGCTGGAATACCCAGGTGCCTCAATCCACCTAGATGTGTATTTAAGTTGCCACCTTAAATAAACCATTAAATTATCAATCTCACATCTGTCATGGATTTCACTCACCCAATCCACGTCTACTTGCATAGCATGGCTTAAAAGCAAACGTAGAAGTAACTCCCAAAGGTTTGATAATAACAGGTAATAGGTACTACCTCATCTACTTCCCAAACCCACAATTTAATTAGATCCTAATCATGCAATGTGTGAGGGTTGATCTAATGCAATAAAAACCGGGTAATAGGAAGTATGATCAAAGTGTTACTTGCCTTGCTGATTATCCGTGAAACCTAGCGATTCGAAGTAGCAAGCGGCGCAATCCGGGTACTCTATCGCAAACAAACAAGCATACAATAAGTACTCATCTAATGCATAGGTAAAACTCAAATAAGAGATCTAACCAGATAGTTCAACTTAAGAACTCCGGTTGGCAAAAAGAATCAAATCGAACGAAGCAACGAAAGACAAACGGCAAAAGAAACAACTCCGTTTACTAATCTGAATCTAGGTCAAATTTTACTAAGGCAAAAACTTGTTTGAGTTGGTTAAACGGAAAGAGGGTTTCGAGACGAAACTCCAGGCGCTTGAATCGCCTGATTCCTATAAACGAGCGAAAAGTTAAACTAAAACAAACATCGGATCAGGAATCGCGATCAGAAAGATCACGGATTTAATCCGAGAAAAAGGAAAAAACGACGAACAGGATAACGAACGAACATTCGTTAACTGGCACTAAACGATGAACACGTTCGGTAAAACGAACGAACGAGCGAACGCTCGCTAAATAAATAAACCGGAGGAAAACCGATCTATTTAAAAAAAACGAAAACTAGGGTTTTCTTAAAAAAACAAAACGGTTTTTCTCAGAAAACTGGCGGCGGCTACCTCGGCTCAGGCTTCGGAGAAGCTCCGGCGGGGCTCCGGGCGGCGGCGGGTGGTGCGTGGCGGCGGCTCCGGGCGGCAATGGGGCGGCGCGGGCGGCGGCTCTGGGCGACAGTGGGCGGCTTGGGGAGGCGGCGGCGGTGTGGGGCTCCAGGGTGGGCTCTGGCGGGTTATAAGGGGGGGCAACTTGGGGAAGGGGGCAACCTCGGGAGGCGTGTCCTCCCCAAACACGGCGGCGGCGGCGATCGGGACTCCGGTCCCGATCCGGTCTTGCGGGAGGCGGTGGCGGCTGGGCCGGCTCGGCTGGGCCTTCGCCCAGTCGGGCGCGCGGGACTCTTTTTTTTAAACAATATCGCTGCGACTAAAAAAAATTCTAAAGAAATAAATAAAAATCTAAAAATGCCAAAACAAATTTTCGCCGTCTAAATAAAATATTTAGAACAGGATGAACATTTTCTTGGTCCTAAATGCAATTTTTGAAAATGTGCATTTTTTCCTAAATTCAAATAAAATAGCAAATAAAACCAAAATAAAATCGTATTTGATTTTTTATTAAATCCTCAATATTTCTTTATTTTGGGAAAGTCATTTTATTCCCTCTCTCAATTTTTTATAATAGAAATAATTGAAGATAAAATAAATAAAATCAAATGATCCTATTTTCAAAATTTGAGAAAACTCAAATATGAAAATAACGAAATCCCCAACTCTCTCCGAGGGTCCTTGAGTTGCGTGAAATTTCTAGGATCAACCAAAATGCAAATAAATATGATATGCACTAATGATCTCTTGTATAATATTCCAAATTGAAAATTTTGGATGTTACAAACCTACCCCCCTTAAGATGAATCTCGCCCTCGAGATTTGGCTTGGCTAGAAAATAGGTGAGGGTGGTCCTTCAGCAGATCCTCCTCTCGCTCCCAGGTGGTTTCATCCTCCGTGTGTTTGCTCCACTGAACTTTGCAAAACTTGATAACCTTGCTGCGGGTGACTCGACTGGCATACTCAAGAATCTTGACTGGTTTCTCTTCATAGGTCAAATCACTATCCAACTGAATCGCTTCCAGTGGCACTGTATCTCTTAGCGGTATATCAGCCATCTCTGCGTGGCACTTCATCAACTGGGAAAACATGGAACACGTCGTGAACTCCTGACAATCCTTTGGGCAATTCCAACTTATAAGCTACTTCTCCCACACGCTCCAAAACCTTGTATGGGCCTACAAAACGTGGCGCTAATTTTCCCTTAACTCCAAAGCGCTTAACTCCTCGAAGTGGAGATACTCGAAGATAAACTCGGTCTACGACTTCGTAAACTGTCTCCTTGCATTTTGAATCTGCGTAGCTCTTCTGCCTGGACTGGGCTACCTTGAGCCTATCGCGAATCAATTTTACTTTCTGTTCAGACTCCTTAATCAGATCTGGTCCAAACAACTGACGGTCTCCAACTTCATCCCACGACAACGGGGTCCTGCACCTCCTTCCGTACAAGGCTTTGAAAGGGGCCATCTTCAAACTGGATTGATAACTGTTGTTATAGGAGAACTCTGCGTATGGAAAATTCTCATCCCAGCTAGATCCGTAATCTAGCGCACAAGCACTCAGCATATCCTCCAAAATCTGATTGACTCTCTCGGTTTGTCCATCTGTGTGCGGATGGAAAGCTGTACTGAATTCTAGCCTGGTACCCAAAGTTTCGTGCAACTGATTCCAGAACTTTGAGGTAAACTGGGTTCCTCTATCTGATACAATGCTCCTTGGAACTCCATGCAGACATACTATTATGGTCATGTATGTCTTTGCCAACTTGGCACTAGTATAGGTAGTGATCTTTACTGGAATAAAATGAGCTACCTTTGTCAAACGATCGACTACAACCCAAATCGAGTCATAGCCTGAACGAGTCCTGGGCAATCTTGTAATAAAATCCATGCCTAGCTTATCCCACTTCCATTCGGGTATCGGCAATGGCTGTAGCAATCCTGCTGGCTTCTGATGCTCTGCCTTTACTCTCTGACATACATCACAAACTGCTACATACTCCGCAATATCCTCCTTCATTCCGGTCCACCAGAAAATATCCTTCAAATCCAAATACATCTTGGTATTTCCTGAGTGAATCAAATATGGTGAATCATGGGCCTCTTGGAGAATCAATTTCCTGATCTCCGAATCATTAGGCACATAAACACGGTCTTCAAACCATAAGGTATCGTGCTCATCCTCATGAAATCCTTTAGCTTTTCCTTTGCTTATTTTCTCCTTAATAGAAGCGATCTCCTTATCAGCCTTTTGAGCTTCTCTGATCTTATCCATCAAAGTAGACTTAATCTCCATTGCTGCTAGATAGCCTCTCGGAACTATCTCCAAACATAGCTCATGAAGATTTTCGGCTAACTCCCTTGGTAAATCTCCCGTCATTAAGGTGTTGACATGACTTTTAAGGCTCAACGCGTCGGCTACTACGTTAGCCTTTCCAGGGTGATAATGAAATCTCATATCATAATCCTTGATGAGCTCCAACCATCTCCTTTGTCTGAGATTCAACTCCTTCTGCGTGAAAATATACTTCAAGCTCTTGTGATCCGTGTACACTTCACAATGGTTTCCAATGAGATAATGTCTCCAAGTCTTCAATGCATGCACTACGGCTGCTAACTCCAAATCATGCGTAGCATAATTCAAATCATGAGGCTTAAGCTGTCGTGAGGCATATGAAACAACTCTACCTTCTTGCATAAGCACTGCTCCAAGTCCTCGACGTGAAGCGTCGCAATACACCTCATAATCCTTGGTCTGATCTGGCAAAATCAACACTGGTGATGTAACCAAGCGTTTTTTCAACTCCTGGAAACTAGCCTCACATTCCTCAGTCCATATGAACTTGGTATCCTTTTTCAACAACTCCGTCATAGGCTTCGCAATCTTTGAGAAATTTTCAATGAATCTCCGGTAGTATCCTGCAAGTCCAAGAAAACTCCGGATCTCTCCAACTATTGTTGGTGCTTCCCAATTTGTCACAGTGTCAACCTTGGTGGGATCTACTGCTATACCTTCTCCGGATATAACGTGTCCGAGGAATCCAACTTCCTTCAACCAAAACTCATAGTTGCTAAACTTGGCATATAACTGATGTTCTCTGAGCTTACCAAGTACCAAACGCAAATGCTCCTTATGCTCCTCTTCATCCTTCGAGTAAACTAGGATATCATCAATGAACACTACGACGAACTTATCCAAAAACTACATAAACACTTTGTTCATCATGTTCATAAAATATGCAGGGGCGTTAGTCAGGCCAAATGACACGACGGTATACTCGTACAGCCCATACCTGGTGGTAAAAGCCGTCTTAGGTATATCCTGTTCTCGAATCTTCAACTAATGGTATCCTGATTGCAGGTCGATCTTGGAAAATACCTTGGCTCCTTGCAATCGATCAAACAGATCATTGATCATCGGTAGTGGGTACTTGTTCTTGATGGTTACTTCATTCAATCCTCGATACTCAACAACCATCCTTAACGATCCATCCTTCTTCTCCACTAGAAGTACTGGCGATCCCCAAGGCGAAGAACTTGGGCGGATATATCCTTTATCCAATAACTCCTTAATCTGCTTCTTAATCTCTTCCAAATCCTTTGTGGGCATTCTATATGGTCTCTTAGATATTGGCCCTGTGCCCGGCAAAAGCTCAATCAAAACTCAATATCTCTATCCGGTGGCATGCCTGGCAACTCCTCTGGAAATACATCAAGGAAATCCTTCATCACTGGTACTTCCTCCTGCACAACTCCTGTTAAGCAATTTACTTGAGTCCTTTTCGGCACATGCCGGGATACATACTTGATCCTTCTCCCTTCTGAGGTGGTAAGCAAAATTGACTTACTAGCACATTCAATGTTCCCTTCATATTTCGATAACCAATCCATGCCTAATATCACATCCAATCCTTGAGATTCTAAGACTATTAGGTCTGAGGGAAATATGTAGTTACCAATCCTTAATGGTAACCGATCACACCATAGACTAGCCATATACTCTGCTCCAGGCGAGGTTACTAACATGGGTGACCTAAGGGCTTGGGTTCGCAGTTTATACTTATCCACAAATCCCCTTATATGTATGAATGCGATGCACCAGTATAAAAAAGAACGAGTGCAGTAAATGACTTAACCAAAAACTTACCTATTATTGCATCGGGCTGGGCTTCAACCTCCTCCAGATTTACGTGGTTCACCTGTCCCTGCTACCTCTTGAGCTTGCGTTGGATTTCCCCGAAGAGGAAGGGATGATGCAGCAGAGTAGCGTAAGTATTTCCCTCAATTTTTGATAACCAAGGTATCAATCGAGTAGGAGGCCACGCTCAAGTCCCTCGTACCTGCACAAAATGATAGCTACTCGCAACCAACGGGATTAGGGGTTGTCCATCCCTTCACGTTCACTTACGAGAGTGAGATCTGGTAGATATAATATTTTTGGTATTTTTGGCATAGATATGCAAAGTGAAAAGTAAAAGGCAAAGTAAAAATCAAAACAAGGTTAAAGTGATGGAGATTGATATGATGAGAATAGACCTGGGGGCCATAGTTTTCACTAGTGGCTTCTCTCAAGAGAATAAGTATTCTACGGTGGGTGAACAAATTTCTGTTGAGCAATTGACAAAATTGAGCATAGTTATGAGAATATCTAGGCACGATCATGTATATAGGCATCATGTGACGCCCCCGATTCAATCGTACACTAATCATGCATGCAAATGTGTACGATCAAGATCAGGGACTCACGGGAAGATATCGCAACACAACTCTACAAACAAAATAAGTCATACAAGCATCATAATACAAGCCAGGGGCCTCGAGGGCTCGAATACAAGTGCTCGATCATAGATGAGTCAGCAGAAGCAACAATATCTGAGTACAGACATAAGTTAAACAAGTTTGCCTTAAGAAGGCTAGCACAAACTGGGATACAGATCGAAAGAGGCGCAGGCCTCCTGCCTGGGATCCTCCTAACTACTCCTGGTCGTCGTCAGCGGGCTGCACGTAGTAGTAGGCACCTCCGGTGTAGTAGGGGTCGTCGTCGACAGTGGCGTCTGGATCCTGGGCTCCAACGTCTGGTTGCGACAACCAGGTAGAAGGGAAAGGGGAAAAGAGGGAGAAAAGCAACCGTGAGTACTCATCCAAAGTACTCGCAAGCAAGGAGCTACACTACATATGCATGGGTGTATGTGTAAAGGGCCATATCGATGGACTGAACTGCAGAATGCCAGAATAAGAGGGGGGTAGCTAATCCTGTCGAAGACTACGCTTCTGGCAGCCTCCGCCTTGCAGCATGTAGAAGAGGGTAGATTGAAGTCCTCCAAGTAGCATCTCCAAGTAGCATCTCCAAGTAACATCTCCAGTAGCATCGCATAGCATAATCCTACCCGGCGATCCTCTCCTCGTATCCCTGAGAGAGAGCGACCACCGGTTGTATCTGGCACTTGGAAGGGTGTGTTTTATTAAGTATCCGGTTCTAGTTGTCATAAGGTCAAGGTACAACTCCAAGTCGTCCTGTTACCGAAGATCACGGCTATTCGAATAGATTAACTTCCCTACAGGGGTGCACCAACTTACCCAACACGCTTGATCCCATTTGGCCGGACACACTTTCCTGGGTCATGCCCGGCCTCGGAAGATCAACACGTCGCAGCCCCACCTAGGCAAAATAGAGAGGCCAGCACGCCGGTCTAAACCTAAGCGCACAGGGGTCTGGGCCCATCGCCCATAGCACACCGGCACATTGCGAGGGCGGCCGGAAGCAGAACTAGCCCCCTTAATACAAGAGCAGGCTTACGTTCCAATCTGGCGCGCACCGCTCCGTCACTGATGTCTGAAGTGCTTTGGCTGATACCACGACGCCGGGATACCCATAACTACTCCCACGTAGATGGTTAGTGCGTATAGGCTCGTAGCCAACTCAGATCAAATACCAAGATCTCGTTAAGCATGTTAAATATCCGCGAACGCCGAACAGGGCCAGGCCCACCTCTCTCCTAGGTGGTCTCAACCTGCCCTGTCGCTCCGCCACAAAGTAACAGTCGGGGACCGTCGGGAACCCAGGCCCACCTCTACCGGGATGGAGCCACCTGTCCTTTCAGCCCCCATCTCCGAACAGTACCACAGGTAATGTAATAGTGTAAGGTATATAGTATATTCCCGTGATCACCTCCCGAAGTGATCACAGCCCAGTAGTATAGCATGGCAGACGGACAAGAGTGTAGGGCCACTGATGGAACTCTAGCATCCTATACTAAGCAGTAGGATAGCAGGTAAAGGTAACAACAGTAGTAGCAAGGACATGCTATGCAGCAGTATAGGATTAACTGAAAGCAGTAACATACTACACTACTCTAATGCAAGCAGCATAGAGAAGAGTAGGCGATATCTGGTGATCAAAGGGGGGGCTTGCCTGGTTGCTCTGGCAAGAGAGAGGGGTCGTCGGTGACGTAGTCGACCACAGGGGCATCAGCATCGGTCTCGGAGTCTACCGGAAAGGATTAACGGAGGGGGAACACAATAAATAACGGAGCAATCAAATGTAACACAAAGCAAGACGCGGCAATACGTTGTGCTAGGGGTGACCTAACATAGGGATGGGCGATACCGGTGAAGGGGGAAACATCTGGGAAAATATCCCCGGTGTTTCGGGTTTTCGGGCAGAGGAGCCGGAGGGGGAAAGTTGCGAGTTTGATATGTTAGGGGTGCGTGGCGGACGAACGGACTGTGTATCCGGATTCGTCTCGTCGTTCTGAGCAACTTTCATGTTGAAAATAATTTAATCCGAGTTACGGATTAAAAGATATAATTTTCTAAAGATTTTATTAATTTCTGGAATTTAATTAATTATTTAATCCAACATTATCCAGAATAGTAAATGCTGACGTCATCATGACATCAGGGTGATGTCAACAGTCAACGTTGACCATTGACCTGGTCAACCTGACGTGTGGGTCCAGTGGGACCAACCTGTCATTCTCTGTTTAGTTTAATTACAGATTAGTTAATTTAGTTAGTGATTAGGTTAATCTAATCAGGATTAATTAACTTAATTACTTAATTAATTAATCAATTAATATTTTAATTATTTTAGTTATTGTTTATTTATTTATTTAATATATTTATTTATTTATTTATTCTAATTCCTTTTTCTTTTCTTTTTTTTAAAACGTTCTGGGGTAGGGCCCCAAGGTCAGTGGCTCAGGGGGAGCCCTAACGGGCGAACGGGCACCGGTCCCGGGCGCACCGGAGCGGGCACTCGCCCGTAGGGCGGGACGAGGCCGCCGGGGCACCGACGGCGGGGCACGCCGGCGCGGCTAGCCGGGGCCATGGCGGGCGGAGGCGCGCGGGCGGCGCGGTGGCGCGGCCACGGGAGGAGGAGAGGGCGGACGCGGCGCGCCAAGGCACGGGGGTCAGGGTGCCCCGGCCGGAGCGGGACGCGAGTGGGAGAGGCCACGACGGGCGCGGGTGGACGACGGCGGCAGCGCCCGCAGCAGACCAACACGAGGGGGCACGGGGCCAGCGGCGAGGCGCCGCAACAGGGGACGGGCGTGTGGGGTCGTGGGGGCCGGGAGCACGGCGCGGGCGGCGCGCCGGCGTGGAGTTGCGGGACGCGGCCGGTCGCGGTGAGCGCGTCGTGGGGGGGAAAGAGGAGGGGAGGCGAGGCTCACGGCGGGTCGTAGGGACTAGGCAGAGGGCTCGGGGAGGGTCAATGAGGTCCGTCGAGGGAGAGGACGAGGCGGCGGCCGTCCGGCGACGAAGGCGAAGGCGCAGGGGATGGGCGCCGGCGTCGAGGCGCGTTGGAACGGTGCAGGTTCTGGCCCCTCCCCGATCCAGTCGAGTGGGGGGGCACCTGGGAGGAGGCACGGGGCGGCGTTCGTCGGGATGGAGGGTTCCGGCGAGGGGCGTCGATGGGGGCGGGGCACGGTTGCCCCGATCTAGATCCAGCGGGGGGAGTGGGGTGTGGGTGCGTGAGTGGGCTAGGGTTTGCGGGGTGTGGGGATAAGGAGAGGGAGTGGGGGCCGACCTGGGCCGGCCTGGTTGGCCCAGAGGCCAGCTGGGCTGTGGCCCAGAGGGGGGGGGTTCTTTCTCTCCTTTATTGCTCTTCTTTTTGTTTTCTTTTTCCTTTTCTTTTATTTATTCCTTTCGGTTTTATTAAATTATTAATTTAGTTCAATTTTGAAGAATGTGAGAACAACACCTAAATATGGTGTGATAAAGATACCACTGCCACATTAATTTGGACAGCTAAATAAAATAGTTTAATATTTTACAAAATACAAAAGGCATTTAATTAATTTCTTTTGCTGCTGTTTTATTTTCCTTTGAGCATTTAAACATTTTATAAAAATGTGGTTTCATCACCATAATTACCTATGTGTTATTTGGTTCACTCCGAACATTTAAATTTTAATATTTGAAAACTTTTATTGTTTGCTCGATTTTGAATTTGAAATTCGAACTAGGTTCTGAACTAACGCGAGTTTATCCACAGTAACCGAGGTGACGTGGCATCATTAGCGGGGATTACTGTAGCTTAATTACCCGGGCGTCACAATTCTCCTCCACTACAAAAAATCTCGTCCCGAGATTTAAGAGGGGAGTAAGGGGGGAAGGTCTGGTAACGAATATAGCGGGTCTTCTCATCCTGGCTTGCTCTTCTCAAAGAGGTCAACCCAATATATTGATGCCTTCATACTTCTGCTTCAGGTCAAAATGATGAAGTCGTCATCCTTTCTTCGGGATCTTCAACGTACTTACGAATAGGTAAGGGGCAGCTTGGCTACGACAGAATGCTTATGAGGGAAACAATCTGGGGTTAACCCATGAATGAGCATAAGAGTACCTCTCGAATTGAACCAATAAAATATGTCGAGAGTAAGGTACGAAGGCTCAATAAGAGGTTCCAAGCGTATAGATAGTTGCTCGAAGTCTGAACCGGAGTGAGAAAGGGGTTCAGAGCAACGAGAGTAAGTATTGCGTCTGATACCAGAATTGAGCATTAGGAAGGTGACCCGTGAATTACATACGAAGTCAAGCGTGGGGAATAACTTTGGAAACCGGGGGTGTACAGGAGAATCAGGTTTCGATCCTATGGAACTATGGGTTATGGGCCCACCATGTGGGATAAAAGTAGGAAGAGCGATGACATCTTGCACGATCATGTGAGCAAGGCATGTCACAGGATAGTCTGTCGGTTATGTCCGCAACAACATCGGTACCAAGGGCGAGGGACGAAGAGAACCAATTCTTGCTCGTTGAATGAGGCAGACCAATAGGCAAAGTACTCGTCCATCGGCGGTTACCGGAAGTCATCAACAGTAGAAACAGGGTTACACCAGACAGGAAGGTACACCGAGGTGTTTACCTAAGCAGGGGATTACCACTGCTCGGTTAAGTGGTTTACAAGAAAGTTTGAACAAAACAACGGGAAGGAAAATGTGCTTAAACACGTATATCAGGGGTATATCCTTCCCAAGGACAAGCAGAGCATGATATCCATGACAGGATATTACGTAGAAAACTCCTTAGGTAGGGGAGAGAAATTTCATGATATTACCCATACAGCGGTGTTTGGATAATTGGGCAGGAAACATTTAACATTGGGCTTCAAATGTTCTTGTTGAAAATTGGAGTACCATAGACATGCTTTGAGATAGCATTGACATGGTCTTCATGTGAAGATCAGACTCTGGAAACACGAAGGATCCATCAGGAATAACTTGTAGAATAAGTCTTACAATTTCCTCATGGGTGAATGGATAACCTTGCTGAAAAGGAATCTATAATGATAGGTCCTCCAGCCGGGGGGGGGGGTGCTAGGCATGACATCATGTTACCGGGTCATCAAAGGATCAATATCATAACTCTTGGAAAGTTGTCCTAACCATCATATCTGACGGAGATTCAGGTATGATTGGTGTTAGGATACCTCAGGCTCAGGATGCCTAAGAAGAAAGGTGCAACACCAATTGACGGGATGACACTGTAAGATTCTCGAGAAATGAACTATGAAGGGACTTCCGTTAACAAGAGTTCATCATTAACCCAAGGAGAGGACAAGGAGGTGTCTGGTGAACTCTGGTGAACTCAACGGCAATTCACCAAGATTCCCAAAAGATGGATTTCCACCATTAAGTGAACAAGGAGATAACATTTGTCAGATCAAATGATATAAGGAAGTATGCTCGAGGAAAACATACACAATTAAACATTGGTTGAAAGGTGCGCCCGAAATATGGGTTGAGTTGCACGACCAATGTCAGAATGGTGATTCAATTAGCGAAGGACTTAGAATGAACTATCGCCCATTCACTTCAAAGCAATTGGGTTGCTAGAAGTTTTGAATTCACACGTCATAGCTCCATTGTCGGTATTCCGGTTGAAAACAATACGGGGACCAAGGAATGAACGAAGATGGCAAGAAGTATTATGATATCAAGAATTATTAAGAGGTGGTGAAATTCTCACCACATTCTTGACAAAAAGAGATGGTAATACTTCCGAGGTAAGGAAGATCAACTGCTGGGTAGCAGTGATCTCAAGGTTTACACAAAACACGAACAAGTTGTGTTGAACGGAAGGCAATAAAGTGGTCGATGAGAACAGGAATCATCGAGGGGCAAGGATGGTATTACCCATCATGAATTCAATTGAATTCTTGGAAGAGCTCATAAGGTTGATGATGATCACGACACAATTGTCGAGAGATTTCATGCAGATGTAGTCAATCAGCGACGACATCAAGTCAAAGGAATGATGAAGCAAGAGGTTATTGGAACCACAGTTACGACACAAACTCAAAACCAAGCTTGTTGTTCAAGGAGAAATGATATGACGATGAGGATCGACGTAAGGTTAGTTCATCGTCGAAAATTGGTGCTCCGAGAATAAGGACCAGGTAGCACAGTTAGAATCATCACGACAATGATATAGCCAAACAGGCTAGGAATGGCGTGATCGGGTACAAACTCGTACTTATAGAAGCTTACCGAAGAGTTGTTGAACCGAAGAGCGGACTCGGTTCAGTTATCGGTGTCTTTGAGTGTTCAATAACTCAGAGCCCACGAAAAATTGGAATCAGTGGGAAGGTAGCACTTGATGAAGAACTCATAAAAAGTTATGCAGTTCCATGATAATCTCGAGATACCAGGGGGGTAATACTCGACGGTAGAGCAGAGTAGAGGGTGGACACGTGAAGTGATCTGCAGAAGACAAGTACTTCATCTTGTCTGAGAAATGGAATCAAAGGGGATCAGTCATGGTCGAAGCCATGATAGCAAAGGATCAATTCACAGGTACGAGATGATATTATACCAAGGAAATAGTTATTATTACAAGAAGTTTCCATGATAGGATCTACATCATGTCCATGGGCATGAACACAAAGTTCAAGGTCGACTCCCACTTCTCCAATGCATAACCTTTCATTTACTTCTCGCGTTCGATGAAGTTGTAGTGTTGAAATTTTATCTGGCAAAATACCAGAAGAGTATGACTCATGAAAGCTTTCGAGTTCACACATATTAAGGAAGGCATAGGTTCAAGCCATCGGGGCTTCTTAGCACATGTACCACGAACTTCAGGAGTAAATAACACAAGCTCGAAAGTAGAGCATGGTTGACAAAGCGGAGGATACAATTTACCAAAGGCATTATATACCCGTGGAAAGGCTCACAAGGTTATTGAATATGAAGGACGATGTCGGATGAAATCCAACAATGGATCGGGCGATCCACAACAGAGCTGATGTGAGTATCGGTACTCAATCAGACAAATAAAGAATGCACAACATCATATTATAGAACATCTGAATAATTCGATGTTTAGATAACAAATGAATTATGATTTACAAAACAAAGGATCATAAGCAAACGTTCTGATCGAAAATGAATAAGTTCAATAGACTTAGAAGCACAACTGATCAAGGCATTGATTGGTCAAGAAGCAGCTCATAAGAAGCACAACCGATCAAGGCATTGATTGGTCAAGAAGCAGCTCATATCCAACTGACGTCTGAGCCAGAAGGATGAATTCTAGGATTCGACTGAGGAAGGCAAGCATCCTCAACATATTGAATTAACGGACTTAAAATGATAATGATAGAGGATGCCAATAAGATTACCAGACTTATAGGATTTAATCCCAATGCAAGCAAGCAAGGAAGAATTTCAAGAGCAATAGGTTGTTGAAAATCTTCGGAAGATTGAATGGCATTTAAAAAACTTTTGTGAATCACCTTAACAACTGGGGATGAGCAGATACTCGGAAAGTGCGAGAATTTATCCTTAGGGGTATTCCGGTGGCGAAGAACTGCAAGGCAGTAGGCACTAAATATTCTCGGGGTATCTTGTAATAACAAGATCGACTGGGAATAAAAGTAAGCATGACAGGTGTAAGTATTTATCCATAGGGATATTTCGGTGGAAGGGAATTGCAAAAGCAACGGGCACAAGGTCTCGAGAGAATATCGGAGAGTATCTTCAGAATCGTCTAGTGCAGCAGGTGATCATCTGAAGTGGGGGATTCTCCGGGAGAAAATATTTTCGAGAACCTAAAGTTAGTTTGTTTTTAGCAAAATCACTTAACCCGAATAGAAGAGAGATCAGAGTCCCAGAGTATAGACGAGGAGTAAAAGATCCTAATACCACCCAAAGGCGACGTGGGCCCGTAAGGCACACAGCCAAGTTAGTAAAAGTTTTGCAATGACTAGACTCAACTTCGGCCAAGCAGTTGGAAAGGGGGATTCCTACAGGCAGTTGGCTCTGATACCAACTTATGACGCCCCCGATTCAATCGTACACTAATCATGCACGCAAATGTGTACGATCAAGATCAGGGACTCACGGGAAGATACCACAACACAACTCTACCAATAAAATAAGTCATACAAGCATCATAATACAAGCCAGGGGCCTCGAGGGCTCAAATACAAGTGCTCGATCATAGACGAGTCAGCGGAAGCAACAATATCTGAGTACAGACATAAGTTTAACAAGTTTGCCTTAAGAAGGCTAGCACAAACTGGGATACAGATCGAAAGAGGCGCAAGCCTCCTGCCTGGGATCCTCCTAACTACTCCTGGTCGTCGTCAGCGGGCTGCACGTAGTAGTAGGCACCTCCGGTGTAGTAGGGGTCATCGTCAACGGTGGCGTCTGGATCCTGGGCTCCAACGTCTGGTTGCGACAACCAGGTAGAAGGGAAAGGGGAAAAGAGGGAGAAAAGCAACCGTGAGTACTCATCCAAAGTACTCGCAAGCAAGGAGCTACACTACATATGCATGGGTATATGTGTAAAGGGCCATATCAGTGGACTGAACTGCAGAATGCCAGAATAAGAGGGGGTAGCTAATCCTGTCGAAGACTACGCTTCTGGCAGCCTCCGTCTTGCAGCATGTAGAAGAGGGTAGATTGAAGTCCTCCAAGTAGCATCTCCAAGTAACATCTCCAGTAGCATCGCATAGCATAATCCTACCCGGCGATACTCTCCTCGTATCCCTGAGAGAGAGCGACCACCGGTTGTATCTGGCACTTGGAAGGGTGTGTTTTATTAAGTATCCGGTTCTAGTTGTCATAAGGTCAAGGTACAACTCCAAGTCGTCCTATTACCGAAGATCACGGCTATTTGAATAGATTAACTTCCCTGCAGGGGTGCACCAACTTACCCAACACGCTTGATCCCATTTGGCCGGACACACTTTCCTGGGTCATGCCCGGCCTCGAAAGATCAACACGTCGCAGCCCCACCTAGGAAAAATAGAGAGGCCAGCACGCCGGTCTAAACCTAAGCGCACAGGGGTCTGGGCCCATCGCCCATAGCACACCTGCACGTTGCGAGGGCGGCCGGAAGCAGAACTAGCCCCCTTAATACAAGAGCAGGCTTACGTTCCAATCCAGTGCGCGCCGCTCCGTCGCTGACGTCTGAAGTGCTTCGGCTGATACCACAACGCCGGGATACCCATAACTACTCCCACGTAGATGGTTAGTGCGTATAGGCTCATAGCCAACTCAGATCAAATACCAAGATCTCGTTAAGCGTGTTAAATATCCGCGAACGCCGAACAGGGCCAGGCCCACCTCTCTCCTAGGTGGTCTCAACCTGCCCTGTCGCTCCGCCACAAAGTAACAGTCGGGGACCGTCGGGAACCCAGGCCCACCTCTACCGGGATGGAGCCACCTGTCCTTTCAGCCCCCATCTCCGAACAGTACCACAGGTAATGTAATAGTGTAAAGTATATAGTATATACCCGTGATCACCTCCCGAAGTGATCACAGCCCAGTAGTATAGCATGGCAGACGGACAAGAGTGTAGGGCCACTGATGGAACTCTAGCATCCTATACTAAGCAGTAGGATAGCAGGTAAAGGTAACAACAGTAGTAGCAAGGACAGGCTATGCAGCAATATAGGATTAACTGAAAGCAGTAACATACTACACTACTCTAATGCAAGCAGTATAGAGAAGAGTAGACGATATCTGGTGATCAAAGGGGGGGCTTGCCTGGTTGCTCTGGCAAGAGAGACGGGTCGTCGGTGACGTAGTCGACCACAGAGGCATCAGCATCGGTCTCGCAGTCTACCGGAAAGGAGTAACGGAGGGGGAACACAATAAATAACGGAGCAATCAAATGTAACACAAAGCAAGACGCGGCAATACGTTGTGCTAGGGGTGACCTAACATAGGGATGGGCGATACCGGTGAAGGGGGAAACATCCGGGAAAATATCCCCGGTGTTTCGGGTTTTCGGGCAGAGGAGCCGAAGGGGGAAAGTTGCGAGTTTGATATGTTAGGGGTGCGTGGCGGACGAACGGACTGCGTATCCGGATTCGTCTCGTCGTTCTGAGCAACTTTCATGTTGAAAATAATTTAATCCGAGTTACGGATTAAAATATATAATTTTCTAAAGATTTTATTAATTTCTGGAATTTAATTAATTATTTAATCCAACATTATCCAGAATAGTAAATGCTGACATCAGCATGACATCAGGGTGATGTCAGCAGTCAACGTTGACCATTGACCTGGTCAACCTGACGTGTGGGTCCAGTGGGACCCACCTGTCATTCTCTGTTTAGTTTAATTACAGATTAGTTAATGTAGTTAGTGATTAGGTTAATCTAATCAGGATTAATTAACTTAATTACTTAATTAATTAATTAATATTTTAATTATTTTAGTTATTTTTTATTTATTTATTTAATATATATATATATTTATTTATTTATTCTAATTCCTTTTTCTTTTCTTTTTTTTAAAATGTTCTGGGGTGGGGCCCCAAGGTCAGTGGCTCAGGGGGAGCCCTAACGGGCGAACGGGCACTGGTCCGGGGCGCACCCGAGCGGGCACTCGCCCGTAGGGCGGGACGAGGCCGCCGGGGCACCGACGGCGGGGCACGCCGGCGTGGCGAGCCGGGGCCATGGCGGGCGGAGGCGCGCGGGCGGCGCGGTGGCGCGGCCACGGGAGGAGGAGAGGGCGGACGCGGCGCGCCAAGGCACGGGGGTCAGGGTGCCCCGGCCGGAGCGGGACGCGAGTGGGAGAGGCCACGGCGGGCGCGGGTGGACGACGGCGGCAGCGCCCGTAGCAGACCAACACGAGGGGGCACGGGGCCAGCGGCGAGGCGCCGCAACAGGGGACGGGCGCGTGGGGTCGTGGGGGCCGAGAGCACGGCGCGGGCGGCGCGCCGGTGTGGAGTTGCGGGACGCGGCCGGTCGCGGTGAGCGCGTCGTGGGGGGGAAAGAGGAGGGGAGGCGAGGCTCACGGCGGGTCGTAGGGACTAGGCAGAGGGCTCGGGGAGGGTCGATGAGGTCCGTCGAGGGAGAGGACGAGGCGGCGGCCGTCCGGCGACGACGGCGAAGGCGCAGGGGATGGGCGCCGGCGTCGAGGCGCGTTGGAACGGTGCGGGTTCTGGCCCCTCCCCGATCCAGTCGAGTGGGGGGGGGGGCACCTGGGAGGAGGCAGGGGGCGGCGTTCGTCGGGGTGGAGGGTTCCGGCGAGGGGCGTCGATGGGGGCGGGGCACGGTTGCCCCGATCCAGATCCAGCGGGGGGAGTGGGGTGTGGGTGCGTGAGTGGGCTAGGGTTTGCGCGGTGTGGGGATAAGGAGAGGGAGTGGGGGCAGACCTGGGCCGGCCTGGTTGGCCCAGAGGCCAGCTGGGCTGTGGCCCAGAGGGGGGGGTTCTTTCTCTCCTTTATTCTTCTTCTTTTTGTTTTCTTTTTTCCTTTTCTTTTATTTATTCCTTTCGGTTTTATTAAATTATTAATTTAGTTCAATTTTGAAGAATGTGAGAACAACACCTAAATATGGTGTGATAAAGATACCACTGCCACATTAATTTGGACAGCTAAATAAAATAGTTTAATATTTTACAAAATACAAAAGGCATTTAATTAATTTCTTTTGCTGCTGTTTTATTTTCCTTTGAGCATTTAAACATTTTATAAAAATGTGGTTTCATCACCATAATTACCTATGTATTATTTGGTTCACTCCGAACATTTAAATTTTAATATTTGAAAACTTTTATTGTTTGCTCGATTTTGAATTTGAAATTCGAACTAGGTTCCGAACTAACGCGAGTTTATCCACAGTAACCGAGGTGACGTGGCATCATTAGCGGGGATTACTGTAGCTTAATTACCCGGGCGTCACACATCACATCCGTGACAAGTAGACCGAAACGATTCTGCATCTACTACCATTACTCCACTCATCGACCGCTATCCAGCATGCATCTAGAGTATTAAGTTAAAAACAGAGTAACGCCTTAAGGAAGATGACATGATGTAGAGAGATAAATTCATGCAATATGAAATAAACCCCATCTTGTTATCCTCGATGGCAACAATGCAATACGTGCCTTGCTGCCCCTTCTGTCACTGGGTAATGACACCGCAAGATCAAACCCAAAGCTAAGCACTTCTCCCATGGAAAGAACTACCAATCTAGTTGGCCAAACCAAATGGATAATACGAAGTGACTTGCAAAGATAACCAATCATACATAAAAGAATTCAGAGAAGATTCAAATGTTATTCATAGATAGACTTGATTATAAACCCACAATTCATCGGTCTCAACAAACACACCGCAAGAAGAAGATTACATCGGATAGATCTCCACAAGAGAGGCGGAGAACTTTGTATTGAGATTCAAAGAGAGAGAAGAAGCCATCTAGCTACTAACTATGGACCCGAAGGTCTGAGGTAAACTACTCACACTTCATCGCAGAGGCTATGATGATGTAGAAGCCCTCCGTGATGACGGCCCTCTTCCGGCGGAGCTCCGGAACAGGCCCCAAGATGGGATCTCGTGGATACAGAAAGTTGCGACGGTGCAATTAGGTTTTTGGCTCCTGTTCTGATCGTTTGGGGGTACGTAGGTATATATAGGAGGAAGGAGTACGTCGGTGGAGCACCGAGGGGCCTACGAGGCAGGGGGCGCGCCCCCCACCCTCGTGACCTCCTCTTTGATCCCCTGGAGTAGGGTCCAAGTCTCCTGGATCATGTTCGGTGAGAAAATCACGTTCCCGAAGATTTTATTCCGTTTGGACTCCGTTTGATATTCCATTTCTTCGAAACACTGAAATAGGCAAAAAAATAGCAATTCTGGGCTGGGCCTCCGTTTAATAGGTTAGTCCCAAAAATAATATAAAAGTGTAAAATAAAGCCCAATATAGTCCAAAACAGTAGATAATATAGCATGGAGCAATCAAAAATTATAGATACGTTGGAGACGTATCAGGCATCCCCAAGCTTAATTCCTGCTCGTCCTCGAGTAGGTAAATGATAAAAAGAGAATTTTTGATGCGGAGTGCTACTTGGCATAATTTCAATGCAAATCTTCTTAATTGTGGTATGAATATTCAGATTCGAAAGATTCAAGACAAAAGTTTATATTGACATAAAAATAATAATACTTCAAGCATACTAACCAAGCAATTATGTCTTCTCAAAATAATTTAAGTGAAGCATGAGAGAT
This sequence comes from Triticum aestivum, assembly GCF_018294505.1. Classification (NCBI taxonomy): domain Eukaryota; kingdom Viridiplantae; phylum Streptophyta; class Magnoliopsida; order Poales; family Poaceae; genus Triticum; species Triticum aestivum. The sequence continues at coordinate 25,370,839 of NC_057806.1, forward strand.
CAATAGTTTCTTTAAAACAAATCCACCACCGTGCTCTAAAAGATCTAAGTGAAGCACATAGAGCAAAATTATAACACTCAAAAGATATAAGTGAAGCACATTGAGCAAAACTACTTAGCTCAAAAGATATAAGTGAAGCACATAGAGCAAAACTACTTAGCTCAAAAGATATAAGTGAAGCACATAGAGCAAAACTACTTAGCTCAAAAGATATAAGTGAAGCACATAGAGTATTCTATCAAATTTTAATTCATGTATGGCTCTATCAAAAGGTGTGTACAGCAAGGATGATTGTGGCATACTAAGACACAAAGACACAAATAATACAAGACGCTGCAAGCAAAACACATATCATGTTGGTGAATAAAAATATAGCTCCAAGTAAATTACCGATGGAAGTGGACGAAAGAGGGGATGCATTCCGGGGCATCCCCAAGCTTTGACTTTTTGGTGTCCTTGGATTATCTTGGGGGTGCCATGGGCATCCCCAAGCTTAGGCTCTTGCCACTCCTTGTTCCATGATCCATCATAAGAATTCACCCAAAACTTGAAAACTTCACAACACAAAACTCAAAATAGAAAACTCGTGAGCTCCGTTAGCGAAAGAAAACAAAAGACCATTTCAAGGTACTGTAATGAACTCATTATTTATTTATATTGGTGTTAAACCTACTATATTCCAACTTCTCTATGGATTATAAACTACTTTACTAACCATAGATTCATCAAAATAAGCAAACAACACACGAAAAACAGAATCTGTCAAAAACAGAACAGTCTGTAGTAATATGTAGCTACCGCAATATCTGGAACCCCAAAAATTCTAAAATAAATTTCTGGACGTGAGGAATTTATCTATTAATCATATTCAAAAAGAATTAACTAAATATCACTCTTCAAATAAAAATGACAGCAGTTCTCGTGAGCGCTAAAGTTTCTGTTTTTTACAGCAAGTTCAACAAGACTTTCCCCAAGTCTTCCCAACGGTTCTACTTGGCACAAACACTAATTAAACACAAAAAACACAACCAAAACAGAGGCTAAATAATTTATTTATTACTAAATAGGATCAAAAATCAAGGAATAAAAATAAAATTGAGTTGCCTCCCAACAAGCGCTATCGTTTAACGCCCCTAGCTAGGCATAAAAGCGAGAATAGATCTAGGTATTGCCATCTTTGGTAGGCAATCCATAAGTGGCTCTCATGATAGTTTCATATGTAAATTTTATTTTCTTTCTTCGAAAGTGTTCCATGCCCTTTTTAATGGAAATTAAAATCTAATATTCCCTTCCTTCATATCAATAATCGCACCAACCGTTCTAAGGAAAGGTCTACCAAGAATAATAGGGCAAGAAGGATTGCAATCTATATCAAGAACAATGAAATCTACGGGCACATAATTCCTATTTGCAACAATAAGATCATCATTAATTCTTCCCATAGGTTTCTTAATAGTGGAATCCGCAAGATGCAAGTTTAAAGAGCAATCATCAAAATTACGGAAATCTAGCAAATCACACAAAGTCTTGGGAATAGTAGAGACACTAGCACCCAAATCACACAAAGCATAAAACTCATGATCTTTAATTTTAATTTTAATATTTGGTTCCCACTCATCATAGAGTTTTCTAGGGATAGAAACTTTTCAACTCAAGTTTTTCTTCATAAGATTGCATCAAGGCATCAACAATATGTTCGGTGAAGGCTTTATTTTGACTATAAGCATCTGGAGAATTTAGCACGGATTGCAACAAGGAAATACAATCAATTAAAGAGCAACTTTCATAATTAAACTCCTTGAAATCCAATATAGTGGGTTTAGCAACATCTAAATACTCTGAATTTTTAGAACGCCTTCTAGGTAAAGGAAGATCATATTCAGTTTCATCAAGATTTATATTGCAAAATAAAGATTTAATAGGGGACACATTAATAACTTTTAGATCTTCATCTTGATTTTCATAGGAATTGGAGGAACACGCTTTAATAAAGGCATCTTTGGAAGCACGCATCCTAGCGGTTCTTTCCTTGCACTCATCAATGGAAATTCTCATGGCTTTAAGAGACTCATTGATATCATGCTTAGGAGGAATAGATCTAAGCTTTAAGGAATCAATCTCAAGAGAAATTCTATCAACGTCCCTAGCCAAATCATCAACTTTAAGCAATTTCTCTTCAAGCAAAGCATTAAAATTCTGTTATGAATTCATAAACTCTTTAACACTATTCTCAAATTCAGAGGGCATCTTATTATAATTTCCATAAGAGTTGTTGTAGGAATTCCCATAATTATTAGAAGGATTACTAGGATATGGCCTAGGATTAAAATTCCCTCTATAAGCATTGTTACCAGAATTATTCCTACCAACAAAATTCACATCCACATATTCATTGTTATTCTCAATAAAAGTAGACAAAGGCATATCATTAGGATCAGAAGAAACACTTTTATTAGTAAACAATTTCATAAGTTCATCCATCTTTCCACTCAAAACATTAATTTATTCTATCACATGCACTTTCTTATTAGTAGATCTTTCAGTGTGCCATTGAGAATAATTAACCATAATATTATCTAGGAGTTTAGTAGCTTCTCCTAAAGTGATTTCCATAAAAGTGCCTCCCGCAGCCGAATCTAAAAGATTTCTAGAAACAAAATTCAATCCGCAAATTCAAACCATGAGTAGGGAAATTAGGTATCATTAATTTCATCCTCTCCCAAGCTTGTGCAACATGTTCATGATCAAGTTGCTTAAAATTCATAATATCATTTCTAAGAGAGATGATCTTAGCGGGAGGAAAATACTTAGAGATAAAAGCATCTTTGCACTTATTCCACGAATCAATACTATTTTTAGGCAAAGACGAAAACCAAGCTTTAGCACGATCTCTAAGAGAAAAAGGAAATAGCTTCAATTTAACAATATCATTGTCCACATCTTTATTCTTTTGCATATCACATAAATCAACGAAGCTATTTAGATGGGCAGTGGCATCTTCACTAGGAAGGCCAGAAAACGGATCTTTCATGACAAGATTCAGCAAGGCAGCATTAATTTCACAAGATTCAGCATCGGTAAAGGAGCAATCGGAGTGCTAATAAAATCATTGTTGTTGGTATTGGTAAAGTCACACAATTTAGTACTATCTTGAGCCATCGTGACAAGCAAGCAATCCAACACACAAGCAAACAAGGAACGGGCAAATAAAACGGCAAATAGAGAAAGAGAGGGAGGATAGAGAGAGAGGGTGAATAAAATGGCAAGGGTGAAGTGGGGGAGAGGAAAACGAGAGGCAAATGGCAAATAATGTAATGCGGGAGATAAGGGTATGTGATGGGTACTTGGTATGTTGACTTTTGCGTAGACCTCCCCAGCAACGGCGCCAGAAATCCTTCTTGCTACCTCTTGAGCACTTGCGTTGGTTTTCCCTTGAAGAGGAAAGGGTGGTGCAACAAAGTAGCATAAGTATTTCCCTCACTTTTTGAGAACCAAGGTATTAATCCAGTAGGACGCTACACGCCAGTCCCTCGCACCTACACAAAACAAATAAATCCTTGCAACCAACGCGATAAGGGGTTGTCAATCCCTACATGGTCACTTACAAGAGTGAGATCTAATAGATATGATAAGATAATATTTTTTGGTATTTTTATGATAAAGATGCAAAGTAAAATAAAAGGCAATGAAAATAACTAAGTATTGGAGGATTAATATGATGAAGATAGACCCGGGGGCCATAGGTTTCAGTTGTAGCTTCTCTCAAGAGCATAGGTATTTTATGGTGGGTGAACGAATTACTGTTGAGCAATTGACAGAATTGAGCATAGTTACGAGAATATCTAGGTATGATCATGTATATAAGCATCACATCCAAGACAAGTAGACCGACTCCTGCCTGCATCTACTACTATTACTCCACACATCGACCGCTATCCAGCATGCATCTAGAGTATTAAGTTCATAAGAACAGAGTAACGCCTTAAGCAAGATGACATGCTCTAGAGGGATAAATTCATGCAATATGATAAAAAACCATCTTGTTATCCTCGATGGCAACAATACAATACGTGCCTTGCTGCCCCTACTGTCACTGGGAAAGGACACCGCAAGATTGAACCCAAAGCTAAGCACTTCTGCCATTGCAAGAAAGATCAATCTAGTATGCCAAACCAAACTGATAATTCAAAGAGACTTGCAAAGATAACCAATCATAGATAAAAGAATTTAGAGAAGATTCAAATATTGTTCATAGATAAACTTGATCATAAACCCACAATTCATCGGTCTCAACAAACACACCGCAGAAGAAGATTACATCGAATAGATCTCCACAAGAGAGGGGGGGAACTTTGTATTGAGATCCAAAAAGAGAGAAGAAGCCATCTAGCTAATAACTATGGACCCGTAGGTCTGAGGTAAACTACTCACACATCATCAGAAAGGCTATGGTGTTGATGTAGAAGCCCTCCGCGATCGATGCCCCCTCCGGCGGAGCTCCGGAATAGGCCCCAAGATGGGATCTCGTGGATACAGAAAGTTACGGCGGTGGAGTTAGGGTTTTGGCTCCGTATCTGATCGTGTGGGGGTACATAGGTATATATAGGAGGAAGAAGTACGTCGGTGGAGCAACAGGAGGCCCACGAGGCTGGAGGGCGCGCCTGGGGGGTCGGCGCACCCCCTACCTCGTGGACTCCCTATTGGGTGCTTGACGTAGGGTCCAAGTCTCCTGGATCATGTTCGGTGAGAAAATCACGTTCCCGGAGGTTTCATTCCGTTTGGACTCCGTTTGATATTCCTTTTCGTTGAAACCCTAAAATAGGCAAAAACAACAATTCTGGGCTGGGCCTCCGGTTAATAGGTTAGTCCCAAAAATAATATAAAAGTGGATAATAAAGCCCAATAATGTCCAAAACAGTAGATAATATAGCATGGAGCAATCAAAAATTATAGATACGTTGGAGACGTATCACATGACATCTTTTGTCCTACCCTCCCGTGGCAGCGGGGTCCTATTGGAAACTAAGGGATATTAAGGCCTCCTTTTAATAGAGTACCGGACCAAAGCAATAACACATAGTGAATACATGAACTCCTGAAACTATGGTCATCACCGGGAGTGGTCCCGATTATTGTCACTTCGGGGTTGCCGGATCATAACACATAATAGGTGACTATAGACTTGCAAGATAGGACCAAGAACTCTCATATATTGATGACACCATAATTGGTTCAGATCTGAAATCATGGCACTCGGGCCCTAGTGACGAGCATTAAGCATAGCAAAGTCATAACAACATCAATCTCAGAACATAGTGGACACTAGGGATCAAACCCTAACAAAACTAACTCGATTACATGGTTAATCAAATCCAACCCATCACCGTCCAGCAAGCCTACAATGGAATTACTCACGCACGGCGGTGAGCATCGTGAAATTGGTGATGGAGGAAGGTTGATGATGACGATGGCGACGGATTCCCCTCTCCGGAGCCCCGAACGGAGTCAGATCAGTCCTCCCGAGAGATTTTAGGGCTTGGCGGCGGCTCCGTATCGTAAAACGCGATGAATCCTTCTCTCTGATTTTTTTCTCCCCGAAAGTGAATATATGGAGACAAGGTTGAGGTCGGTGGAGCGTCTGGGGGCCCACGAGGCAGGGGGGCGCGCCCCCACCCTCGTGGACAGGTGGAGGCCCCCCCTGACGTGGGTCTTTCTTCCAGCATTTTTTATATATTCCAAAATAATTCTCCATTTATTTTCAGGTCATTTCGAGAACTTTTATTTCTGCACAAAAATAACACCATGACAATTCTGCTGAAAACAGCGTCAGTCAGGGTTAGTTCCATTCAAATCATGCAAGTTAGAGTCCAAAAAAGGGCAAAAGTGTTTGGAAAAGTAGATACGACGGAGACGTATCAAGTCCCCTCACGCATTTCCAATGACTCCGCGATTAGTGGATCCAATATCCCTAGGTGCGGCTTACACCATGCTCCCAGGTATGCAGTAGTGGATCTAGCGATGCCACCCGCACCGCTACAATTATCTTCGAAGTTGATAGCCCCATCTGTTGTAATCTTGACAATGCCCGGGTCCGGTGGCTTCCAACCATAACCTGGTAGAATATTTGCTGCACTACGTGGCAATTCCAATAGAGCTAGTGACTCCTTGATGGATCGCAAGGAAATCATAGGATCAAGACCCTCCTGATCATGCTTAATTATGTTCTCTGAATGCCATATAGACCACATAATGGTGATGATTTTTGGCTGGTCCTTGTCATCTACCATTGGGTGACATAAAATGTCCCTTGCCCACGAGCTAGGATGTAATTTGGGCAGCCGAATATCCAACCATGCGCGGGCTACTGCCCAGAAACGTTTGGCATGGGTGCGTGGCATTAATGCATGCTGTAAATCTTCCTCCATAGCTAAACAGATGTTGCATCTGCTTATTTGTGCAATGTGCCTCCGGTTAAGAGTGTGTTCATCAGGTAAAATTCCTCGTAGAACTCGCCACCAAAACACCCGTACCTTTGGCACCACGTTGAGCTTCCAAAGATCCTTCCACATATGTTGATCATTCCCTGAAGTACCGTAACCGAACCTTCCTCTAGAGCAAGGCGCTCTTTCCGAGTCACTAGAGTACAGTAGCTGTATTAATAGTGTAGTTGCCCGAAGCATCAAAGGCCCATGCATATAAATCCTCACCACCGCCCTGTCGAAGAGGAATATATAGTATAGCTGCAGCGTCAAGGGCAATGAAAGTTTGGCGAGCCAGCTGCTCATTCTACCTCCAATTCTTCGTGTCAATAAGACTGGAGACATGTTCAATATTGGTGGCTGGTTGTTTCAGCAAAGGTAACATCAAAATAGTTCATGGGATCCATTTGTCTGTCCAAACTACAATAGAACTACCGTCGCCAACCCTCTTTATCAGGACAGCCTTGAGCGCCTCCCTCCTTGCTATGATCGCGCGCCATGTTGCCGAGGCTGTTTTGGCACCGATGCATTCAAGAAATCGCCATTAGGAAAGTATCGACCCCTCAAGACTTTAGCACACAAAGAGTCTGGTTTAGTCATGAGCCTCCAGCCATGTGATACGTCCATTTTGCATCATGCTTTTATATCGATATTTATTGCATTATGGACTATTACTACACATTATGTCACAATACTTATGCTTATTCTCTCTTATTTTACAAGGGTTACATAAAGAGGGAGAATGCCAGCAGCTGGGATTCTGGGATGGAAAAGGAGCAAATATTAGAGACCTATTCTGCACAGCTCCAAAAGTCCTGAAACTTCATGGAACTCATTTTCAAAATATTTAAAAAATACTGAGCACAAGAAGTTCCAGAGGGGGGCCACACCCTAGCCACGAGGGTGGGGGCGCGCCCTACCCCTGGGCGCGCCCCCTGCCTCGTAGGCCCCCTGGTGGCACTCCGATGCCCATCTTCTACTATATGGAGTCCTTCATTGAGGAAAAAATCATAAGCAAGCTTTCGGGACGAGACTCCACCGCCACGAGGCGTAACCTTGGCGGAACCAATCTAGGGCTCTGGCAGAGCTGTTCTGCCGGGGAACTTCCCTCCGGGAGGGGGAAATCATCGCCATTCTCATCACCAACGATCCTATCAACGGGAGGGGGTCAATCTCCATCAACATCTTCAGCAGCACCATCTCGTCTCAAACCCTAGTTAATCTCTTGTATCCAATTCTTGTCTCCAAGTCTGGGATTGGTACCTGTGGGTTGCTAGTAGTGTTGATTACTCCTTGTAGTTGATGCTAGTTGGTTTACTTGGTGGAAGATCATATGTTCAGATCCTATATGCACATTAATACCCCTCTGATTATGAAGATGAATATGCTTTGTGAGTAGTTATCTTTGTTCCTGAGGACATGGGAGAAGTCTTGTTATTAGTAGTCATGTGAATTTGGTATTCGTTCGATATTTTTATGAGATGTATGTTGTCTCTCCTCTAGTGGTGTTATGTGAACGTCGACTACATGACACTTCACCATTATTTGGGCCTAGAGGAAGGCATTGGTAAGTAATAAGTAGACGATGGGTTACTAGAGTGACAGAAGCTTAAACCCTAGTTTATGCGTTGCTTCGTAAGGGGTTGATTTGGATCCATATGTTTCATGCTATGGTTAGGTTTACCTTAATACTTTTGTTGTAGTTGCGGATGCTTGCAATAGAGGTTAATCATAAGTGGGATGTTTGTCCAAGAAAGGGCAGCACCCAAGCACCGGTCCACCCACATACCAAATTATCAAAGTACCGAACGTGAATCATATGATCGTGATGAAACCTAGCTTGACGATAATTCCCATGTGTCCTCGGGAGCGCTTTACATCATATAAGAGTTTGTCCAGGCTTGTCCTTTGCTACAAAAAGGATTGGTCCACCTTGCTGCACTTTATTTACTTTTGTTACTTGTTGCTTGTTACAAATTATCTTATCACAAAACTATCTATTACCTACAATTTCAGTGCTTGCAGAGAATACCTTGCTGAAAATCGCTTATAATTTCCTTCTGCTCCTCGTTGGGTTCGACACTCTTACTTATCGAATGATAGATACCCTATACTTGTGGGTCATCAAGACTCTTTTCTGGCACCGTTGCCGAGGAGTGAAGCGCGTTTGGTAGGTGGAATTTGGTAAGAAAAAATTTATATAGTGTGCTGAAATTTACTGTCACTTGTTACTATGGAAAGTAATCCTCTGAGGGGCTTGTTCAGGGTATCTTCGCCCCGACCAGTAGAGCAAAGAGTTGCTCCTCAACCTACTGAACCAATTGAACCTACTGAAAATGAAAATGTCTACTTTGAAATTCCTTTGGGTATGATAGAAAAACTGCTAGCTAATTCTTTTGCAGGAGATGGAACATTACATCCTGATGAGCACCTAATATATGTGGATGAAGTTTCAGGATTATTTAAGCTTGCAGGTATGCCCGATGATGTTATCAAGAAGAAGGTCTTTCCTTTATCTTTGGAGGGAGATGCATTGACATGGTATAGGCTATGTGATGATATGGGATCATGGAACTACAAATGATTGAAATTGGAATTTCATCAGAAGTTTTATCCTATGCATCTTGTTCATCGTGATCGTAATTATATATATAATTTTTGGCCTCGCGAAGGAGAAAGCATCGCTCAAGCATGGGGAGGCTTAAATCAATGTTATATTCATGCCGCAATCATGAGCTCTCAAGAGAAATGATTATCCAAAATTTCTATGCTCGGCTTTCTGATAACAATCGCACCATGCTCGATACTTCTTGTGCTGGCTCTTTTATGATGAAGACTATTGAATTCAAATGGGATTTATTGGAAAGAATTAAATGCAACTCTGAAGATTGGGATCTCGACGAAGGTATGTAGTCAGGTATGACACCTAAGTTTGATTGTGTTAAATCTTTTATGGATACCGATGTTTTCCGTAAATTTAGCACTAAATATGGACTTGACTCTGAGATAGTAGCTTCTTTCTGTGAATATTTTGCTAGTCATATTGATCTCCCTAAGGAGAAGTGGTTTAAATATCATCCTCCCATAGGAGTAAAAGTAGCTGCACCTATTAAAGTTGAAGAAAAGACTATCACTTATAATGATTCTATTATTCCTACTGCTTATGTTGAGAAACCACTTTTTCCTGTTAGGATAAAAGATCATCCTAAAGCTTCAACTATGGTTCGTAAAAGCAATATTAAAACCTATACACCTCCTGAGCAAGTTAAAGTTGAACCTAATATTGCTATTGTTAAGGATCTCTTGGCTGATAATATTGATGGGCATGTTATCTATTTCTGTGATGAAACTGCTAGAATTGCTAAACCTTGTGCTAAAGATAAACATAGACCTGTGGTAGGCATGCCTGTTATTTCTGTTAAAATAGGAGATCATTGTTACCATGGGTTGTGTGATATGGGTGCTAGTGCTAGTGCAATACCTATTGACTTATACAAAGAAATTATGCATGATATTGCACCTGCTGAGTTAGAAGAAATTGATGTCACCATTAACTTGCCAATAGAGATACTATTTCACCAATGGGAATTGTTAGAGATGTTGAAGTCTTGTGTGGGAAAACTAAATATCCTGCTGATTTTCTTGTTCTTGGTTCCCCTACGGTCAAGAAAACCTTCTTCCACCTCTCCACCTCATCAAAACCCTAGCGCCACCGCTATCTCTCGACGACGCCGGCGACGAAGCGCTTAGCTGCCGCGACTTCACCGACGCCGTCCTCACGCCGGCCGAGGTCGTCGTCCTCTCCGCCGCTGCCGTAGGTGTCCTCCGTCGCCAAGTTAGGGCACGGTGGATTGAACTGCTCGGTCTCCTACTCTTCCCATCTAGCTAGCAGTTCATCGTGTGGTAAATAAAACTCTCTTTTTACCATCTTTTTGATCCTAAAAGATTCATCATGTTTACCGAAAGTGGTTTCTGCCTACTCAATGTTAGATCTATCATGTCTGCATCTCATATAATGCCTAGTATATTCACTTAAGCTTCATAATGAGTTAGATTCCTCACTTGTACCTATTCCTGGATTCGTACAAATCTGGAACCAACTTCAAACACATAAGTGAATGTCTTCGCACCATGAGGTCAATGTCTTCAAACTGATTTATCTTCAAAATCTTCTGAGAATGCATATGACCTCTCCCCTTCCCTCGCATCTCTAATGCTGTCACAGGTACATGTCCATGGGAGAATCCATTGGTTCTCATAGTCTGCATTCGGTTGTAGAATTCTTACAACATCACATTAACTCTCCCGAAGCCAGTTCCTGTTTGACCAGCAAGCGGAAGCCTTTGAAGCCTTTGAATGTGTTGAAGCCATTCAGTTTGAAGTTCATGGCTACAGAGAAATCATCAAGGAAGGGTGGCAGACAGCGTTGAGGGGGAACATCAAGAGATCTGCCTGATGACCTCTCAGAGCTGTACAAGATAGATCCAGAAGAGGATTACAATCAGCGCAAGACACGAATCCAATGGATTCGAAGATATTGGGCTGAACAATGGTTTGAATACAAGTTTGTGACCCAGGAGTATGCTGAGAAGAATGCCATCAAGAGTCCTTGGGGTGACATTCTCTTCCAAAGCCTTCGACCCAAGATCAGAGCTGAAGCTATTGCTCAGGGTTTCTATCCTTGTATGGTCCGTGGACCACAGCCTGAAAATGCTGACCCATCATCACTGCTCTGGTGTCGTGACGATAATCTCTTCAAGCACAACTTACAGCATGCAAAGGCATCGGCCAAGGAAAACAAGAAGTCATTGGGACTAGACTTCAACCCTGGTCCTTCTGCTCCCCGGGCTGACGGCACACGCGATGCTGAACCCAATATCATCGGACCTTTCTACAACCTTGATGGCCTTATCACTCACATTTCTGTTCAAGGTGCCAAAGTGGATCATTCTGATGATGATGCCGACACTGATGAAGCCCCAGCTCCTACTCCAAAGCCGCAGAAGCAAAAGAAGGCTAAAGCTTCAAAGTCAGCTGCTCCTCCAAAAGCTTCACGTGCGAAGCCACTGGCTACTGCACCTCCTGAAGACAGTGTGCAGTCTGAAGATCTATCACGTATCTCCAAGAAGACGGAGATGAAAAAGAATACTGATCAGGCATTGACCCCTGCTGCCATTCTGCGAGACGAACACATTGATCTGTCCAGTGATGAAGATCTTGCAGATGACGCTCTTGAGCAACTGATTAAGAGCAAGGAAGAAGCAGAAATCTTCAATGATTTGCCTCTCTTTGACGTGGCAATCATCCACAACTTCATTGATGAGTGGTTTGAAACCCCCAATCTCAGCTTTGAAGATCTGCAACTTCCAATTGGCCTCAGCGTCTCTTTCACTAGCGCCATTGCTTCTGAGCTAGCTCTAGCTCAGCGCATCATTGAACTGAAGCACAAGATCGACTATGAGAAAGCTCAGTTCAAGAAGCACATGGCAAAGCTCAGCGTGCAAGATGTCAAAAACTTCAAGGTTATGCTGCACGAGCTCAAGGAAGCTTTTCTCAAGAAATGAGAAGAAGCTAAAGGTTCTCGTGAGTGCATGAAGAGTCTGGCTGACAAGTGCGTGCAAGCCTACAATGAAGCTGAGAAGCGCAAGGCTCTTGGGCGTCCTGGCATCGACCCCAGAATGGCTGCAAAGAAGAAGAAGAAGCCATCGACTGACAAATCTGCACCTTCAAGGCGGGAAGAACCTCAGATTATCTTCCCAAGCAGCATGTCTGGCTCGAAGCCAAAGGTCAAGTCAACCATTTCAGAACTGAAGAAGACAAGGGCTGACGAGGCTGAAGCCAGAAAGAGGAAAAATCCTGAAGCTTCTGATGTCGCTCCCTCTAAGAAGAAGCGCAAAACCAAGAAAGATCGGGCTGCTCCCACAGAGCCCCTTGTTGTCGAGCCCATCTCGGTTGCTTGTCCTGACTCTTCGCATCAAGAACGATGGATGGTAGTTCATGAGCCTGCTTCCACAGAGGCTCCTGAAGCTGAAGACATTCCAGTAGTTGACCCCACCGCTGCTGAAGACATTGGTCACCATGACAATGTTGAAGATGATGTAGTTCTTCCTCAGATCGAGCACAACTTGGTATCATCGCCTGTTCTCACGAACAGCGAACTCATCAGCATTGGTCGTCCTCTGACGCCAATTGCTCAGGATGCATCATGGGCTGATCACCCACAACAACAAGACACCCCGAGTACTCCCCAACAACAAGTCACCCCACCAGTGCAAGAAGAAGAAGATGACTTTGAGGCCCAGCCAACTCCATCTCCACAGGCGTCGCCAGCGTTACGCAGGCTTCGCAAAGGACCAAGGCCCCAAGTCCCTCTTTCGAGCGTTCCAGAAGGAGAAGTGCACCACCAATCTGTTGCACGTCAGGTGTTCCCAGAAGCCACTCCTACTGTGAATGTCTCCGAGTCTGAAGCTAAAGTTGCTGAAGACAATCCGGCTGCATCAGCCGAAGAAAAACAAGCAGAAGAACGTGTCCCTACTCCCCCCATCACTGAAGAAGTTGTTCCTGAAGTGAACGTGTCGGTGCCCGACCCTCCAGCTCCTCAAGTGGAGGTTGAGAATCCTGAGGCTGCCACCACTAACACCACTGAAGCCAATGACATGGTCATGGCTGAAGACAATGTGGAGCCTGCACCAAACACTGTGCCAGAAGCCAATGAAGCCAATGATGCACCTGCAACAGATGTGCAGCCTGACGCCTCTGTTGATATCACTGCTCCTGTTCCGCCACCAAGGCCACATACTATCAAGCAAGCATACAACTATGGCCAGCTTATCACTGTCAAATGGCCTCTTCTTGTTCCTCCACCTGCTGCTGGTCCCCAATTTGACTATCACGTCGAGCGCAGGCCTCAGGTTCAGAAGCCAATGCCAAGGCTGCCTAGGTTTCCAGGCACTGCATCTGCACCCGGATCATTCAATATCAATGGCTTCAAAGCACACAACACCTTCTTTGATAGCGCCAAGAACCCCTACTCTAAGGCAAGAATATCTTCTGATCGGTTCTGGAGCTATCAGCAGCGCAGTTATTACTCATGCATCTTATACAATCAAGGTCGCATTTTTCCACATATGCGTCTTGACACTGAAGCCATAACTGGTCTGCCCTGTTTGGAAGAAGCGCTGGATTGCTTCAGAGAGTCTGGCTTGTTGCAGTTCGTCACTGACAAGGAGCACTGGAACGAAGAATTGCTGCTCCAATTCTATGCCACTCTTCATATTCGTGGCTACAACAGGGATCCGAAGACTTGGGTCCTTGAGTGGATGACAGGCAATGTTCATCATGAAGCCAAAGCCTTTGATGTCATTGAGCTCACTGGCCTGCCCACTCCAGGTGATCTTTATGAACCTGGTTGTCAGCTTCACGGTGCTGCTATGGAAAGCATTTTTCACAAGCCTGAACCCAACATGAGTCAGATGCTTAGCATGATGAAGCCTTTGCCTCCCGATGCTGAATATCCTAAGGAGTTCTTTGTTGAAGACCTTGAGTATCTGCCACGTACTATCTATCACATTATAAGGCGAACTCTCTGGCCCATCAAAGGACATTCTCCACATGCAAAGCTTGAAGGTGCAATGAAGACTTTGGTCTTCCATATTCTTCACAGCAAAAGCTTCAATGCACAAGACTTCTTCATCTGCCAACTTGCTCATCAAGATCTGATCTCTTTGGCTTGAATTTTTACGCTCCATGGATTATGCGTCTGATCAAACTACACTCATATGTCTCCTATCAGCCCTCTGCTCGCAATCATCTGATTTTTCTGCCTGACGTCGATATGTCAGTTGAAGCCATCTATCCAGAGCCTGCCAAGGAGCCCCTTAGTCTTCAAAATGCTGATAATCAAAGCTTCTCACAACACATTGAAGGAGTCCCAGCAGTCACTCGTGTTTATCCTCTGGCTGGTACTACCCACGCACCTCATCGTGCCCTCACTGAAGCCACTGAAAGCACCATTGCACAACGGCCTAAGAAGCGATCTCGTGTTCTCAATGACCGAGAGCTTCTGGTTGCCCTTCATCAGAAACAGGATAAGCATCATGACTGGCTGAAGCGCCAAATGAAAAGCCTCTTGGTGGACGTAAACAGGATTCGCAACCTTGCCACCAAGAATGCCTTTGTCGCCCATGAAACTTGTCGGCGTACATGGAAAGGGCTGACGCTTATGTGTTCTGAAGATGATCTTCAAGATGATGGCTTCTCTGAACGCTTCAAGTTTGACTCAACACCTCGAGAAGGACTGTGCTGCGGCGTACTCCGTCTCTTGAAGACTCTGAGTTCTCCTCCTCTGCTGCAACAGTGAATGCACGTGTCATCGATGATGAAGACGATGCTACTTCACCACCTTCAGCGCGAATCAACACTGCACCAAGTTCGTCTGCACCGCCAACCAACACCGACGACCCTGCTGCTTCACCAACTCCTCATGGGAACGAGTAGGTGCTCTATGTCTTCAAACCTTTTTGGTCCTTACTGACAAAAGGGGGAGAAGCATATGAGTTTGATAGTCTTCAAGCGGGTCCATATGGGCGGTGGTTTTATATTTTGCCTAGTGTTTACAACTCTCGCTTTTTGATACATTTGGTTCTTTGAGTTGTAACACTTAAACTCGATGGTCGTCTGCTACTTATTTGCTATTCTGTGATGCGATGATAAATTCCGCATGTGCGATGATAACTTCCGCACTTAGGTCATTCTGCAGACGTCCATTTTTCATTATGCATGTCATTATCTTCACATACTTTTCATGCATGATGAATTGTCGTCATAAGTTGAAGAGGATCTCCACAAGTACAACCTGCCATGTGCATTTGCATTCCAAAAGCAAATTACTTATATGCACATCTTCAGGGGGAGCCTTTGCCACTTATGAAGACAATACCTAAATCCTTTACATTTCACATACTTTTATCCCCGTTGAAAACTTCAACCAGTTTGTCATCAATCACCAAAAAGGGGAGATTATAAGTGCATCTAGTGCCACCCCTAGTTGGTTTTGGAGTATTGACGACAAACCTGGTTGAGGGACTAATGTGTTTGTGAGAATTGCAGGATAACACAGGTAGTAGTCCCTCATTGATTCGGTTTATCTACCGGAGATGACCCCTAAAAATGTATGAAGACATTGAAGACAATGGTGGTATGTGAAGATATTCACATTGAAGACTATGACAAGAGAAGACATTGCATGAAGACTATGGGGCGCGAAGACTTAGTTGTTTCGTTGTCTCCTTTTCTTCTTTGTTGAGTCATAGGAACCACCGTACTGTTAAGTGGGGTCCAAGTGAACAAAGTCAGAGTGACTGAAGTGATGCTCAACCAAAATCCTATGTCTTCGAGCGAAGACAATGAGAGCAAATCTTATCCAGAGCTGGATGAGTCAGCTTTGCTTGTAGCCCAAGTAAAGTTGCCGCGTGTGTTTGAAATCTGACCATTGGAACACGTGTCAGTTCCTTAGTGACCCAGGGTCATTTCGGACAAATCAGGTCGGGTTGCCTAGTGGCTATAAATAGCCCACCCCCTACAACCATAAACGGTTGGCTGCTCAGAGTTAGTGTACGGCTTTTGTCGTTTGAGAGCAACCCACCTCGAAGCCTTTGAGAGAGAATTCCTTGCGAGGATAAAGCCCTAACCACCCAGAGCCAAAGAGTGTTAGGCATCACTGAAGTCTTCCTGTCTGTGTGATCTGAAGACTTATTACACTTGAGGACTGTGAATCCTCCAGCCGGTTAGGCGTCGCGTTCTGAGCATCCAAGAGTCATTGTGGATCGCCGGTGAACGAAGTCTGTGAAGGTTTGGGAGTCTACCTTGAAGACTTACCAGAGTGATTGGGCGAGGACTGGGTGTCCTTAGCTCAAGGGGAATAAGGTGAAGACGCGGTCTTCTGAGTTGAATCTCAGCCTCCCTAACCAGACGTACAGTTGTCACAGCAACTGGAACTGGTCCAACAAATCATTGTCTTCAACGAGTCACTGGTTTCGTCCTTCCCATTCCTTTACTTACTGTTGGCCCTGGTGAAGTCATTGTATGATTGCATTATCTTTTGTCTTCACTGAGTAACTGATTGTTCTGATTGGCTTCACACTATCTTCCTACCTGATCTATACTGCCTAGCTGCTATTAGTCATTGTGCTTTCACTTCATTGAATACTTGACTATGGCTTGCTTAGTGTAGTCTACCTTCCGCTGCATGGTAATAGGTTTATTTCTACCGTTTGTCTTCGAAACTTCCATTTTTTGAAGACTTTCATAAAAATCGCCTATTCACCCCCCCCCCTCTAGTCAATCACTAGCACTTTCAGGAGGGGGTCAATCTCCATCAACATCTTGACCAGCACCATCTCCTCTCAAACCCTAGTTCATATCTTGTATCCAATTCTTGTCTCCAAGTCTGGGATTGGTACCTGTGGGTTGCTAGTAGTGTTGATTACTCCTTGTAGTTGATGCTAGTTGGTTTACTTGGTGGAAGATCATATGTTTAGATCCTATATGCACATTAATACCCCTCTGATTATGAACATGAATATGCTTTCTGAGTAGTTACGTTTGTTCCTGAGGACATGGGAGAAGTCTTGCTATTAGTAGTCATGTGAATTTGGTATTCGTTCGATATTTTGATGAGATGTATGTTGTCTCTCCTCTAGTGGTGTTATGTGAACATCGACTACATGACACTTTACCATTATTTGGGCCTAGAGGAAGGCATTGGGAAGTAATAAGTAGATGATGGGTTGCTAGAGTGACAGAAGCTTAAACCCTAGTTTATGTGTTGCTTCGTAAGGGGCTAATTTGGATCCATATGTTTCATGCTATGGTTAGGTTTACCTTTATACTTTTGTTGTAGTTGTGGATGCTTGCAATATAGGTTAATCATAAGTGGGATGTTTGTCCAAGAAAGGGCAGCACCCAAGCACCGGTTCACCCAAGAGTTTGTCCAGGCTTGTCCTTCGCTACAAAAAGGATTGGGCCACCTTGCTGCACTTTATTTACTTTTTTTACTTGTTGCTCGTTACAAATTATCTTATCACAAAACTATCTATTACCTACAATTTCAGTGCTTGCAGAGAATACCTTGCTGAAAACCGCTTATCATTTCCTTCTGCTCCTCGTTGGGTTCAACACTCTTACTTATCGAAAGGACTATGATAGATCCCCTATACTTGTGGGTCATCGCCATGTTTCCCAAGCAGTGATAGATTGAATAGCTGCATGTCACGAAATCCATACCACCTTTGCATTTGGGTGTAGCTGTTGGGGAACACAGTAATTTCAAAAAAAATTGTACGCACACGCAAGATCATGGTGATGCATAGCAACAGGAGGGGAGAGTGTCGTCCACGTACCCTCGTAGAATGTAAGCGGAAGTGTTATGAGAACGCGGTTGATGTAGTAAATACGTCTTCACGATCCGGCCGATCCAAGTACCGAACGTACGGCACCTCCGAGTTCAGCACATGTTCAGCTCGGTGACGTCCCATGAACTCTGATCCAGCAGAGCTTCGAGGGAGAGTTCCGTCAGCACGACGGCGTGATGATGGTGATGATGATGATGCTACCGACGTAGGTCTTCACCTAAGCACTGCTACAATATGACCAAGGTGGATTATGGTTGAGGGGGCCACCGCACACGGCTAAAAGATCAACTGATCAACTTGTCTATGGGTTGCCCCCCTCCTCCATATATAAAGGAGTGGAGGAGGGGGAGAGGTCGGCCCTCCTAGGTGCGCCCCAAGGGGAGTCCTACTCCCACCGGGAGTAGGACTCCAACCCTTCCAAGAGTAGGAGTAGGAGAGAGGGAAGGAGGAGAGGGGGGAAGGAAATGGGGGCGCCTCCCCCTCCTTGTCCAATTCGGACTAGAGGGAGAGGGGCGCACGACCTGCCATGGCCGCCCCGGGGGGTTCCGCTAAACCCCGGTACTCCGAAATTTTTCTGAACTTGCCTGGAACCCTTCCGAAGTCCAAACATAGTCATCCAATATATCGATCTTTATGTCTCAACCATTTTGAGACTCCTCGTCATGTCCGTGATCATATCCGAGACTCTGAACTACCTTCGGTACATCAAAAACACATAAACTCATAATACCGATCGTCATCGAACGTTAAGCGTGCAGACCCTATGGGTTCGAGAACTATGTAGAAATGACCGAGACTCGTCTCCGGTCAATAACCAATAGTGGAACCTGGATGCTTATATTGGCTCCTACATATTCTACGAAGATCTTTATCGGTCAAACTGCATAACAACATATGTTGTTCCCTTTGTCATCGGTATGTTACTTGCCCGAGATTCGATCGTCGGTATCCTCATACCTAGTTCAATCTCGTTACCGGCTAGTCTCTTTACTCGTTCCAAAATGCATCATCCCGCAACTAACTCATTAGTCACAATTCTTGAAAGTCTTATAGTTATGTGCATTACCGAGAGGGCCCAGAGATATCTCTCCGATAATCGATCGTCGGTATTCCATAATACCGATCGTCATCGAATGTTAAGCGTGCAGACCCTATGGGTTCGAGAACTATGTAGAAATGACCGAGACTCGTCTCCGGTCAATAACCAATAGTGGAACCTGGATGCTTATATTGGCTCCTACATATTCTACGAAGATCTTTATCGGTCAAACTGCATAACAACATATATTGTTCCCTTTGTCATCGGTATGTTACTTTCCCGAGATTCGATCGTCGGTATCCTCATACCTAGTTCAATCTCGTTACCGGCTAGTCTCTTTACTCGTTCCAAAATGCATCATCCCGCAACTAACTCATTAGTCACAATTCTTGAAAGTCTTATAGTTATGTGCATTACCGAGAGGGCCCAGAGATATCTCTCCGATAATCGGAGTGACAAATCCTAATATCGATCTATGCCAACTCAACAAGCACCATCAGAGACACCTGTAGAGCACCTTTATAATCACCCAGTTACGTTGTGACATTTGGTAGCTGTAGCGACCTGACCCGAATGGATCAAGTCTCTGTGCTTAAGTGTCATCCCTGGATCGGTATGCTGACACACACAGTACTCGAGGATTTATAACAGAGGTAAATCACATGTAAAAGTAATGCAAATACTATTACCTCAATCCAAATAGCGGAAGTAACAACAAGGTTGTGGATTCCCATCAACACCAACGGCAAAGTTGAGTGTAGGAATCGTAACCCTAACATATCACTTACTCGTCGTAAGATTCCTGCAACATGAGACGTTGCAGCCACAAAGGGTCAGTACATTGAATGTACTGGCAAATTCTCACCAAAGAGAATGATGAATAGTGGCTATCACTACATGCATATTTGGCTGGTGGAAAAGCTCTATGGTTATAAGGTTTTTGAGAAAAGCCAATTTTTCCCTACTGCAAAGGAATATATTTTAATTTAACTATCATGGTGGTTGTAACATCATTGAGAAGGTACCCCCAACTCAATCCCAATTAAAGTGATTAACAACCCAACAGTATTAATTAAACATGGTGAGATACATGTGATAATCCAAGTACTAGATACTCAAGAATTGTCCATAACCGGGGACACGGCTAACCACGATTAGATTGTACACTCTGTAGAGGTTTGCGCACTTTTCCCCACAAGACTCGACCGCCTCCATTGGATTTCTCGCACTACATGGTGTTTGAGAAACGGATGACCGAGACACAGTCTTTCAGAAACGTTAACTCTCTACTCCGGGTAGACCATACCAAACCTACAAAACCCACTACCTGCTGATCTACCTCTTCAAGAGCTTCACGTAACTCAATCAACTATGCTAGAGCCCATAATAGCTTGTGGCTGCACACGGAAGTTTCTAGCATGAATCATCTCAGTTCCCTTTGAGCCAGGGTGGCGGTCGATAGGAAGATCACACGGGTACCCCGGGATTTCCAAAAAAATACAGGCAACACTGGGTTCCCCAGGTGCCTCAATCCACCCAGTTGTTTGATTAAGTTGCCACCTTAAGTTGAACCATTAATTAACAATCTCACATCTGACATGAATTTCACTCAAACCCAAACCACGTCTACGAGCATAGCATGGCAATATAAGCATAACGTAATAGTAACTCCCAAGGTTTGAATGCAGGGCAATAGGTTCCTACCTCATCAACTACTTCCCAATACCCCCATGTTATCAATCCTACTCATGCAATGTTTGAGGTTGAAACTAATGCATAAAAATTGGGTATGAAAGGAATATGATCAAAGTGTGAACTTGCCTGCAATGTTGACGAAGACGATTCGCACTCAAAACTCTTGATAGATCTACTCGTCACACTTCGGTCAATCTATCGTAAGCAAGCAATAGTAACCACACATAAGCAATCACTCAAAGGATCAGAAAGAACGAAGAAGACGATTCAAAAAAAACACCAAAACCAAGCAAATAAATCTTGCAACATAAAACTATTTCTAACAGTACCAAAATTATGTGTATTTGGCCTTATCAGAAAGTTTAGGTCAAGAGCTTCGATTTGCAAAAAGAATCAACTCAAACGGAGCTACAAAACTCAAGATATGATCAAATGAAGTTTGAATCTAAATCTGATCTAATTCAAATTTTCAAATTTTCAAAAACCTGTTTGAGTTGGATTACTGGATAGAGGAGATCATAACAAAGAAGTGGGCGTTGGTTTCATTGGATTTGGACTATCGAGTAAAAAGTAATGATCGTTTGAAGAACATGGACTAATTTGTAAATAAAATCATCACAGATAGGTCCCTGGCCGAAATCTAAAATAAAAAGAAAAAGAGAAACGCTATCGAACGAACGTTCGATACAGAACGCTTAAAGGACGAAAACCGTTCGCTACAGATCTAAACGGTGAACGTTAGCTATTTAACAATACCAAAAGAATTAAACCATACTAAAAAAACCGAACCATGTAAAAGAAACTGGTGGGTTTTCTCGGTTTATACCGGTCGGGTGAGATGAACCGGTGGCAGCGGCGGTTTTTCTCCGGTGAGGCGGGACAGCGGCGACGGCGAGCTCCGGCGCGGCGCGGCTTCGCGTCGAGGGGCGAGGGCAGCGCGGGGCGAGGGCGGCGCGGGGAGCGGCGAGGGGAGGCGGAGCGGCGGAGCTGCGGCGGCAGTGGCGATCTGTGGCGACGGCGGCGTGGGAGAGAGAGAGCGGTGGCGGATCGGGGTCCAGGGGGGCCCGGGTGCGGCTTAAATAGAGGGGGGCGGCGAACCTCGGGAGGAGTCCCAAGCTCCCACGGTGACGCGGCGGTGCGCTGAGCGGAGTCCCGCTCGAAGACGGAGGCGAAGGCGGCGGGGCGCTGGGCTGCGGCCTGGCCCGGTTGGCTGGGCCGGCCCAGTTCGGCAGGAGGTTTTTTTTTACATTTATCCGCACAAACTCAAATAAAACAAAATGAACATAAATATTCTATAGGCATATAATATACCAAATTTTGCAGAAAAAGATTTTCTACAACATGGACATTTTTATAATGCCAAATAAAATCCACACAAATTCAGATAATTCAAAGAGTGTTCCTGCAATACTAAAATCCAATAAAAATCATTTTAAAAATACCAAGATTAATTCAAATTTATCCTCTCCAATTTTCTGATGTAGGGAATCATGTTACCCTATTTTCCATATATTTTGTTTTGGGAGAAAAATAATTTGAATAAAATCCAAATAACTCCAAATTTAAAAATAATTCCAAAAAGACTTTGAATTTGATCATTTGAAACTCACAACTCATATTTCATATAATTTGAAGAAGTCATTTTATCTCCTCTCGTGAAAATATTTGAGTTGCATAAAGTTTCAGAATTGGAAGTATTTTCCAAATGAAACTCAAATATTTTCAACACCCCTTGTCATTTAAATAAATGGAAGAAGTCATGTCATCTTATCTCTAGGGTTTCGTGGTGAAAAGAATTTGAAATTCACGGAGATCACGAATGCAAGATGAAAGTTTGGGAAAGTCCTTTATATTCCCTCTCATTTAACTTTCAAAAAGGTTTCGAATTTCACTCAATTTCACACAATCAATCAAACAATCAATCAAATCTATCTATTTATTATAACATTCCAAAATTTAGAATTTTGGTATGTTACAGTACCGCATGCTACCTCTTGAGCACTGCGTTGGTTTTCCCCGAAGAGGAAGGGATGATGCAGCAAAGTAGCGTAAGTATTTCCCTTAGTTTTTGAGAACCAAGGTATCAATCCAGTAGGAGGCTACGCGCGAGTCCCTCGCACCTACACAAAACAAATAAATCCTCGGAACCAATGCGATAAGGGGTTGTCAATCCCTACACGGCCACTTACAAGAGTGAGATCTGATAGATATGATAAGATAATTTTTTTGGTATTTTTGTGATAAAGATGCAAAGTAAAATAAAAGCAAAATAAAAAGAAAAGGAAATAACTAAGTATTGGAAGATTAATATGATGAAGATAAACCCGGGGGCCATAGATTTCACTAGTGGCTTCTCTCGAGAGCATAAGTATTCTAAGGTTGGTGAACAAATTACTGTTGAGCAATTGACAGAATTGAG
Organism: Triticum aestivum; assembly: GCF_018294505.1. Classification (NCBI taxonomy): domain Eukaryota; kingdom Viridiplantae; phylum Streptophyta; class Magnoliopsida; order Poales; family Poaceae; genus Triticum; species Triticum aestivum. The sequence continues at coordinate 25,393,882 of NC_057806.1, forward strand.
CATAGTTATGTGAATATCTATGTATGATCATGTATATATGCGTCACGTCCGAGACAAGTAGACCGACTCCTGCGTGCATATACTACTTTTACTCCACTCATCGACCGCTCTCCAGCATGCATCTAGAGTATTAAGTTAATGAAAACAGAGTAACGCCTTAAGCAAGATGACATGATGTAGAGGGATAAACTCATGCAATATGATGAAAACCCCATCTTGTTATCCTCGATGGCAACAATACAATACGTGCCTTGCTGCCCCTACTCTCACTGGGAAAGGACACCGCAAGATTGAACCCAAAGCTAAGCACTTCTCCCATTGCAAGAAAGATCAATCTAGTAGGCCAAACCAAACTGATAATTCAAAGAGACTTGCAAAGATAACCAATCATACATAGAAGAATTCAGAGAAAATTCAAATATTGTTCATAGATAGACTTGATCATAAACCCACAATTCATCGGTCTCAACAAACACACCGCAAAAAGAAGATTACATCGAATAGATCTCCACAAGAGAGGGGGAGAACATTGTATTCAGATCCAAAAAGAGAGAAGAAGCCATCTAGCTACTAACTATGGACCCGTAGGTCTGAGGTGAACTACTCACACTTCATAGGAGGGGCTATGGTGTTGATGTAGAAGCCCTCCGTGATCGATGCCCCCTCTGACAGAGCTCCAGAACAGGCCCCAAGATGGGGTCTCGTGGATACAGAAAGTTGCGATAGTGGAATTAGGGTTTTGGCTCCGTATCTGATCGTTTGGGGGTACGTAGGTATATATAGGAGGAAGAAGTACGTCGGTGGAGCAATAGGGGGCCCACGAGGGTGGAGGGCGCGCCTAGGGGGTAGGCGCGCCCCCTACCTCGTGGCCTCCTCTTTTGTGTCTTGACGTAGGGTCCAAGTCTTGTGGGTCTTGTTCGTTGAGAAAATCACGTTCCCGAAGGTTTCATTCCGTTTGGACTCTGTTTGATATTCCTTTTCTTCAAAACCCTAAAACAGGCAAAAAACAGCAATTCTGGGTTGGGCCTCCGGTTAATAGGTTTGTCCCAAAAATAATATAAAAGTGGATAATAAAGCCCAGTAATGTCCAAAACAGTAGATAATATAGCATGGAGCAATCAAAAATTATAGATACGTTGGAGATGTATCAAGCATCCCCAAGCTTAATTCATGCTCGTCCTCGAGTAGGTAAATGATAAAAACAGAATTTTTGATGCGGAGTGCTACTTGGAATAATTTTAATGTAATTCTTCTTAATTGTGGTATGAATATTCAGATCTGAAAGATTCAAGACAAAAGTTCATATTGACATAAAAATAATAATACTTCGAGCATACTAACAAAGCAATTATGTCTTCTCAAAATAACATGGCTAAAGAAAGTTCATCCCTACAAAATAGTATAGTTTAGTCATGCTCCATTTTTGTCACACAAGAATGCTCTCATCATGCACAACCCCGATGACAAGCCAAGCAATTGTTTCATACTTTAGTAATCTCAAACCTATAAACTTTCACGCAATATATGAGCGCGAGCCATGGACATAGCACTATGGGTGGAATAGAATATAATGAGGGGGGTTATGTGGAGAAGACAAAAAGGAGAAAGTCTCACATCAACGAGGCTAATCAATGGGCTATGGAGATGCCCACCAATTTATGTTAATGCAAGGAGTAGGGATTGCCATGCAACGGATGCACTAGAGCTATAAATGTATGAAAGCTCAACAAAAGAAACTTAGTGGGTGTGCATCCAACTTGCTTGCTCACGAAGACCTAGGGAACTTGAGGAGGCCCATTGTTGGAATATACAAGCCAAGTTCTATAATGAAAATTCCCACTAGTATATGAAAGTGACAAAACAAGAGACTCTCTATCATGAAGATTACGGTACTACTTTGAAGCACAAGTGTGGCAAAGGATAGTAACATTGTCCCTTCTCTCTTTTTCTCTCATTTTTTGGCCTTTCTCTTTATATATATATGTCCTTTCTCTCCCTTTTTTATAATTCCTCACTTGGGACAATGCTCTATAAAATGACGATCATCACACTTCTATTTATTTACAACTCAATGATTACAACTTGATACTAGAACAAAAGATGACTCTATATGAATGCCTCCTGCGGTGTACCGGGATATGCAATGGACCAAGGGTGACATGTATGAAAGAATTATGAATGGTGGCTTTGCCACAAATACTATGTCAACTACATGATCATGCTAAGCAATATGACAATAATGAATGAGTCATGATAAACGGAATGGTGGAAAGTTGCATGGCAATATATCTCGGAATGGCTATGGAAATGCCATAATAGGTAGGTATGGTGGCTGTTTTGAGGAAGATATAAGGAGGTTTATGTGTGAAAGAGAGTATCATATCACAGGGTTTGGATGCACCGGCGATGTTTGCGCCAACTCTCAATGTGAGAAAGGGCAATGCACGGTATCGAAGAGGCTAGCAAGGATGGAAGGGTGAGAGTGCGTATAATCCATGGACTGAACATTAGTCATAAAGAACTCACATACTTATTGCAAAAATCTACAAGTCATCAAAAACCTCGGCACTACGTGCATGCTCCTAGGGGGGGTAGATTGGTAGGAAAAGACCATCGCTCGTCCCCGACCGCCACTCATAAGGAGGACAATCAAATCACACCTCATGTTTCAAATTTGTTAAATAACGTTTACCATATGTGCATGCTACAGGACTTCCAAACTTCAACACAAGCATTTCTCAATTTCACAACTACTCATCTAGCACAACTTTGATATTATTACCTCCATATCTCAAAACAATCATCAAGCATCAAACTTCTCTTAGTATTCAAAACACTCATAAGAAAATTTTACTAATCTTGAATACCTAGCATATTACGATTTTAAGAAGAATTACCATGCTATTTAAGACTCTCAAAATAATCTAAGTGAAGCATGAGAGATCAATAATTTCTATAAAACAAATCCACCACCGTGCTCTAAAAGATATAAGTGAAGTACTAGAGCAAAACTATATAACTCAAAAGATATAAGCGAAGCACATAGAGTATTCTAACAAATTCCAAATCATGTATGGATCTCTCAAAAGGTGTGTACAGCATGGATGATTGTGCTAAAATAAAAGGTAAATACTCAAATCATACAAGACGCTCCAAGCAAAACACATATCATGTGGTGACTAAAAATATAGCTCCAAGTAAAGTTACCGATAGAAGTAGACGAAAGAGGGGATGCCTTCCAGGGCACCCCCAAGCTTTGGCTTTTAGGTGTCCTCATATTATCTTGGGGGTGCCATGGGCATCCCCAAGCTTAGGCTCTTTCCACTCCTTATTCCATAATCCATCAAATCTTTACCCAAAACTTGGAAACTTCACAACACAAAACTTAAAGAAGAAAATCTCGTGAGCTCCGTTAGCGAAGAAAAAAAAAGACCACTTCAAGGTACTGTAATTAACTCATTATTTATTTATATTGGTGTTAAACCTACTGTATTCCAACTTCTCTATGGTTTATAAACTATTTTACTTGCCATAGATTCATCAAAATAAGCAAACAACACACGAAAAACAGAATCTGTCAAAAACAGAAAAGTCTGTAGTAATCTGTATCTAGCGCAAGATCTAGAACCCCAAAAATTCTAAAATAAATTTCTGGACGTAATCATATTAAAAAAGAATTAACTAAATATCAATTTCCAGATAAAAATGGCAGCAGTTCTCGTGAGCGCTAAAGTTTCTGTTTTTTACAGCAAGTGTAACAAGACTTTCCCCAAGTCTTCCCAACGGTTCTACTTGGCACAAACACTAATTAAACACAAAAAAACACAACCTAAACAGAGCCTAGATAAATTATTTATTACTAAACAGGAGAAAAAAGCAAGGAATAAAAATAAAATTGGGTTGCCTCCCAACAAGCGCTATCGTTTAACGCCCCTAGCTTGGCATAACAAGCAAGGATAGATCTAGGTATTGCCATCTTTGGTAGGCAATTCTTCAATGAGGCATCTACCATCTTTAGGAATTTCTTTATTCTTATTTATTATCAAATTTTTAGGCACAAGATCGAAAAAATTATTTGTAACAAATGGTTCCTTAATGATAGCAAAAAGATTGGGATGAATACTTATAGATTTGAGATCCGTAGTTTCCTTACTAGAGGATTCACCCTTATTTTTAGGAACATACATAAGCTTGGCAATTTTAATGGAGGACTTGGAGTTTTCTTTACGGAAGAAAAAGTGGTTCCCAAGTTGGTAATAATATCTTCAAGTTTATCGATTCTAGTGGAATCGTGATTTGTTTTCTCATTAACTATGGGTTCCTTCCCTTTAATATTTTTCAAAGTGACTCCTACTTTAGATCCATATTGAGAGATTCAGTTGTGGATCTTTTTATCCAAATTTTCAATTAAATCTACGGTGGCAACCTTATTTTCAATAATTTCAAGTCTTTGCATTACATGCTCCAAAGTTAATACAGTTCCATTAACCAAAAGAGGGGGTGAGCCAAACAAATCTATCATAGTATTATAAGAATTAAAAGTATGGCTACCCAAGAAGTTCCCTCCAGTAATAGTATCAAGGACATATATGTGCCAAGGAGTAAGGCCTACATAAAAATTGCTAAGAAGAACGGAAGTAGATTGCTTCCTGGTAGATCTATTTTGAGCATTGCAAATTCTATACCAAGCGTCTTTTAGATTTCCCCCCTCCCTTTGCTTAAAATTTAGAATTTCATTCTCGGGAGACAACGAAGAAGATAAGGGGCTAGCCATAATGACAAGCAAGCGGACTAACGCACAAGCAAACAAAAAGCAAGTGGGCAAAAAGAGGCAAATAGAGAAAGAGAGGGGGGATAGAGAGAGAGGGTGAATAAAACGGCAAGGGTGAAGTGGGGGAGAGGAAAACGAGAGGCAAATGGCAAATAATGTAATGCGGGAGATAAGGGTATGTGATGGGTACTTGGTATATTGACTTTTGCGTAGACCTCCCGGGCAACGGTGCCAGAAATCCTTCTTGCTACCTCTTGAGCACTGCGTTGGTTTTCCCCGAAGAGGAAGGGATGATGCAGCAAAGTAGCGTAAGTATTTCCCTCAGTTTTTGAGAACCAAGGTAGCAATCCTGTAGGAGGCTACGCGCGAGTCCCTCACACCTGCACACAAAAAATAAATCCTCGCAACCAACGCGATAAGGGGTTGTCAATCCCTACACGGCCACTTACGAGAGTGAGATCTGATAGATATGATAAGATAATATTTTTCGTATTTTTGTGATAAAGATGCAAAGTAAAATAAAAGCAATGCAAAAAAGCAAAGGAAATAACTAAGTATTGGGAGATTAATATGATGAAGATAGACTCGGGGGCCATAGGTTCGACTAGTGGCTTCTCTCGAGAGCATAAGTATTCTACGGTTGGTGAACAAATTACTGTTGAGCAATTGACAGAACTGAGCATAGTTATGAGAATATCTAGGTATGATCATGTATATAGGCATCACGTCCGAGACAAGTAGACCGACTCCAACCTGCATCTACTACTATTACTCCACTCATCGACCGCTATCTAGCATGCATCTAGAGTATTGAGTTAATGAAAACAGAGTAACGCCTTAAGCAAGATGACATGATCTAGAGGGACAAACTCATGCATTATGATGAAAACCCCATCTTGTTATCCTCGATGGCAACAATACAATACGTGCCTTGCTGCCCCTACTGTCACCGAGAAAGGACACCGCAAGATTGAACCCAAAGCTAAGCACTTCTCCCATTGCAAGAATGATCAATCTAGTAGGTCAAACCAAACTGATAATTCGAAGAGACTTACAAAGATAACCAATCATACATAAAAGAATTCAGAGAAGATTCAAATATTGTTCATAGATAGACTTGATCATAAACCCACAATTCATCGGTCTCAACAAACACACCGCAAAAAGAATATTACATCGAATAGATCTCCACACGAGACGGGGAGAACATTGTATTGAGATCCAAAAAGAGAGAAGAAGCCATCTAGCTACTAACTATGTACCCGGAGGTCTGAGGTGAACTACTCACACTTCATCTGAGGGGCTATGGTGTTGATGTAGAAGCCCTCCATGATCGATGCCCCCTCCGACGGAGCTCCGGAACAGGCCCCAAGACGGGATCTCGTGGATACAGAAAGTTGCGGTGGTGGAGTTAGGGCTTTGGCTCCGTATCTGATCGTTTGGGGGTATGTAGGTATATATAGGAGGAAGGAGTACGTCGAAGGAGCAACAGGGGGCCCACGAGGGTGGAGGCCGCGCCTGGTGGGGTAGGCGTGCCCCTACCTCGTGGCCTCCTCTTTTGTGTCTTGGCATAGGGTCCAAGTCTCGTGGGTCTTGTTCATTGAGAAAATCACGTTCCCGAAGGTTTCACTCCATTTGGAGTCCGTTTGATATTCCTTTTCTTCGAAACCCTAGAATAGGCAAAAAATAGCAATTCTGGGCTAGGCCTCCGGTTAATAGGTTAGTCCCAAAAATAATATAGAAGTGGATAATAAAGCCCAATAATGTCCAAAACAGTAGATAATATAGCATGGTGCAATCAAAAATTATAGATACGTTGGAGACGTATCAGCGCACAAAGTGTTCCTCCGGTACTCGGGAGTTGCATAATCTCATAGTCATAGGAACATGTATAAGTCATGAAGAATGCAATAGCAACAAACTAAATGATCAACGTGCTAAGATAACGGATGGGTCAAGTCAATCACATCATTCTCTAATGATGTGATCCCGTTAATCAAATGACAACTCATGTCTATGGTTTAGGAAACATAACCATCATTTATTCAACGAGCTAGTCAAGTAGAGGCAAACTAGTGACACTTTGTTTGTCTATGTATTGACACATGTACTAAGTTTCCGGTTAGTACAATTCTAGCATGGATAATGTGACGCCCTCGATTCAACCGTACACTAATCATACACGCAAATGTGTACGATCAAGATCAAGGACTCACGGGAAGATATCACAACACAACTCCAGATACAAATTAAAATAATACAAGCTTTATATTACAAGACAGGGGCCTCGAGGGCTCGAATACATAAGCTCGAATATAGAAGAGTCAGCGGAAGCAACAATATCTGAGTACAAACATAAGATAAACAAATTTTCCTTAAGAAGGCTAGCACAAAAGCATCTACGATCAAAAAGGCAAGGCCTCCTGCCTGAGAGCCTCCTAACTACTGCAAGTCGTCAGCGGCCATCACGTTGTAGTAGGCACCCTCGGGGTAGTAGTAATCATCAGTGGCGTCTTCTGGCTCCTGGGATCCGTCATCTGGTCGCAACAATCGGGTATGGAGAAAAAGAGGTAGCAAAGCAGCCATGAGTACTCATCCAAAGTACTCGCAAGACTTACATCAGATCTAAACTAAGTATGCATCTGTATCAAAGGGAAATGGACTGTATCTGTGGACTAAACTTCAGAATGCCAGAAAATAAGGGGAAAGCCTAGCCTATCGAAGACTAGCATCTTCAAGCATCTTCAAGCATCTTGCAGCATATAGAAGAGTATAGATCAACATAATGTAAAGTAGTAGTGTTATCAACCTCGGCCAGAGATCCTTTCTCGACTCCCTGCGAGAAAGCAATCCAAGAGCCATACTATCCATTTCTCATCACAAGTATCCAGTTCTAGTTGTATCGACCGGAATACAACTCCAAGTGTCCATTACCGTAGGACAGCCTATCGGTAGATGTTTTCTTCCCTGCAGGAGTGCACCAACTTACCCGCCACGCTCGATTAACTCCGGCCGGACACACTTTCCTGGGTCATGCCCGGCCTCAGCCAAACAATATGCCGCAACCCGACCTAGGCTTAGTAGAGAGGCCAGCACGCCGGACTAAACCTATGCCCCCAGGGGTCTTGGGCCATCGCCCCGGGAACTCCCGCATGTTACGTGGGCGGCCGGTGAGCAGACCTAGCTACCTCCTTAAAAAGGCAAGAGCTTACCAGTCCAACCCGGCGCGCTCCGCTCAATCACATGACATCTATTAAGCTTCGACTGATGCATACGACGCAGAACGCCCATACAATGCCCATGTGATGGTTAGTGCTATCAGGCCAGAGGCCCCTCGGATCAAATATCCAAACCGTTAGTGCGTTGGCAGTTCGGTCACAAGTAGAGACTCATGAAGGATGTGACCCCTTCACCCCGTCTCGAGTACTTGCGGCAAGGGCTAACAATGCCCGACCATGCCTCTTAAGTATCTTGCGGGCACCTTCCAGGTCAACCCGACTCCACATCACTCGCTATTAAGCTCGCACGGGTACCCCTCAGGGCCGACCCGTCTTTAGTAACATGGCTCAGTGTAAAGCCATAGTAACTGTGTGTCTAACACCAAGGGGTAAAACCCGAGGAATCACCCCCGGTGAATTCCACTCGATGTTATCATCAAGGTGAACGTGAGAGGATCCACCCTCGATGTTCACACTTGAGGGGTTGCACGACAGAGCTGTAACAGAAGTGGTTAAGGAAGAAATCACCCTCGATGACCTTGATCGTATAGCTACACTACAGAGGTCCCATCAGGAGTGATGTAAGAGGTTCCACCCTCGGCACCCGATGGTAACTCTGCAGAGTCGTTCAACTGGGGGGTGATGTGCGGTGTCGGGGCTTGGATGTCGATCACGTTGATCGAGTCATCGAACATGAAGCGGGACAACTAGGACAAGGTGGGGTCACTGATGGATCTCTAACTAACCTATATTAAGCAATTTAGGATAAGTAGGTAAGGTATGAAAGCAGGTAACAACAACAGGCTATGCATCAGAGTAGGATCATACAGAAAGAAGTAGCAGTTCTAATGCAAGCATGAGAGGGAAATAAATGGGCGATATCGGAATGCTCAAGGAGGGTTTGCTTGCCTGATTGCTCGGGCAAGGAGGGGTCGTCATCGACGTAGTCGATCACAGGGGCAACATTAGTCTCGGGGTCTACCAGAGAGAAGAGGGGGAAGAAACAATAAATATAAAGCAAACAAAGCATCACAAAGCATTACATGACGATAGGCAGAGCTAGGGTTGTCCTAACATAGTACCACACGTTGCAGACGGAGCGGGAAAACATCCGGAGGGGTTTTTCCGACGTTTGGCTTTTTCCGGACAAATGAATGAGAGGGCACGGTTCCATGTTCAGCATGCTAGGGGCACGTGACAGGTGAATGGTCCGCGCATTCGGATTCGTTGGATTTTTCTGAGCAACTTTCATATATAAAGTTTTTTGATCCAAGCTACGGTTTAATTTCTATGAATTTTTAAAGCATTAAACATTTTATGGAATTAATTAAATTATCAGAAAAGAATTACTACGTCAGCATGACATCACTTTGATGTCAGCAGTCAACAGGACGGCTGACCAAGACCAACTAACTAGTGGGGGACCCGTGTGTCATAGACAGTGGGTTAAACAGAGTTCAAACTAATCTAAATTTAGTTAGTAAAACTACTAGGCCCACCGGTCAGTGTCCAATTAGGTTTAACTAATTAATTTTATTTTTTTTAAATGTTTGACTAACCTAATTAGGGGTGTGGGCCCCATTAGTCAGTGGCTAGTGAATAGTACCCCGCATTAACCGTGGTCAACGCGGTCAAACAGAGGCACCGGGGCCCATTGTCAGCGGCACTGGGCGGGCCCCATGCTATGCCAGGTCAGGGCCAGCGCCGGAGGAGCTCCGGCGAGCCTCCCGCGGCGGCGAATTCGCCGGAGAGCGTCGGAAACTGTCACACCCTAGCTAGTCATGCATCAGAGTGTGTGCATCATGTTTAAAATTCCATTTAATTCTGAAATGGGGATTTGTGAAACCCTCAGAATCATTTTTGAAAATGACCCAAATAAAAATTTCTCCAAAAGGGTCCAAGAAAATGCTCATGTTGCTCTCTGAAAATATTGGACAGAGATAAAAATCAAAACAATATTTTTAGGAGCTCATGGATATTTATTTTGTCCATTTGGATTAATTCGATAAATATTTGCTTTGGAAATATATTTCTATATATATGAAATATGGTCCAAAATATTATGCCATTTATAAAGGAGCTCTGGAATAATATATCTAGCTCCTGCAAAAATTGGCATAAGGTGATAAAATGATTTAATATTTTAATTAAATCAAAACAAATGTCAGAAATTAGAAAACAAAAATAAATAAAAGAGGGAAACCTTACCTGGGCCTCTTACCTGGCGCCTCTGGCCCAGCAGCAGCAGGCCGGCCCAGCCAGCAGGCGGCCCAGCCCGCCTCCTCCTCTGTCGTCTTCGTCCTCGACAGAGGGAGGGGAGTGTGCCCGGCGCGCGCGCGCGCCACCGCGCCACGCCACCAGCTCGCCTGCCTGCCTGCCTTCCTCCTCCTTGTCTGGATGCCCTGGAACGACGCCACGCCCCCCCCCCCGTACTCCCTCACTCTCCCCGGTTCTTCCTCTCTTCTCCCTCGCTCTCTCTCTCCCGTGTCCGAACGCGCCCATCGCCGCCGTTCGCCATAGCCGCCGCCACCGGCCTCCCCTCGCCTCCCCGACACGCTCCCCAGCTCCGCCGCGACCCCCTCTACCTCCTCGTCGAGCCACGCAAGACGGAGCACCCCGTGGAGCCATCACCGTCGATTCGGGAGCTTCCGGGCATCCCCGACCTCGTCCTCGCGCTCGCTGGTCTCGCTGTGAGCCCCTCTCCGTTTCCCCTCTCTTCTCCCCCTCGTTCCCTCACCGTAGCCCTCCTCCCCACCACGGTCGAAGCCGCTCGCCGCCGTCCATGTCGCCGTCGCCGTCTCGGCCCGCCTCCGCCCAAACCGAGGGTGCCGCCGAGCCCCTCAGGTGGCCTCCCCGTGCCCCGCAGCCCAGTTCCGCTCGAAGCCGAACTCCGGCCGCCGCCCCGAGCTTCGCTCCGGCGAGCTCCGGCATCCCCGCGGCTTCCCGTCTGCTCCCCTGGATGCGGACGAGCCCGGGCTACGCCCCGGTGCTCTCAGACGCCGTCCCCGTGGCCTGTGGCGCGGACTCCGCCGCGTCTAGAGGTCGCCGGCGGCGAGCCCCGTCGCCTGAGCCCTGCCATGTGGGCCCGACCCGTCAGGTGATTAGCTTAGTGCTAATCACCGCTTAATTAACCCCCCCTGACACTGACAGTGGGCCCCAGCGCCACTAACTTCTAATTAGGATTAAATTAACCCCTGTTTAACCCCCCCTGTCACTGACGTGTGGGCCCCACACGTCAGGTTTGACCCGGACCAGCCCAGTTGACTGCTGACGTCATGCTTACTCAATGCTGACGCAATATATATATTTCTGGATTTAAATTAAATCAGGAAATTCCAGAATATAATTTAAACTTCAAAAATTCATAACTTTTATTCTGTAACTCCAAATCAGACAAATTATATATGAAAAATGATCAGAAAAATCCAATCTATCCATCTGTACTATTTTCATGCATGATCAAACAAGTTAAATTGATGTTTAAAGCAGAACAAGGAAAAGCACTTTAAAAGGCCATGTTTGAGTTTGAAATTTGAATCTTTGATTCAAATTGGTTCAAACCCTTCTGGTCTTAGTTGCATTAGCCCAACACACTCATATTGCCATGTTTCATGCATGCATCATATTGTTGCACATTGTTTGGTGATGGTTGTGTATCGGTGTCCTTTGCGACAGGTTCTGCCTCCGAGGAGTACCGTGATTACCCTAACGAAGAACCGTATCAGTGCATCGAACCATCAGGCAAGCAACCAACCATTTGATCATATCGATACAATCCCATGTTCTCGCTCCTGCTCTCTTTTACTGCATTAAGACAACGCGTTTCAAACTGCTGTGTGCTACGGTAGTTGAACCCATTTCCTCTGCATGACCTGTCATTGCCACAGTAACTAGATGAAACCCACTAGCATGTGTAGGAGTTGATTGAGCCATATGTATGTGTTGTTCCTACCTTGCTATGCCTGCTATGCCTAGAGTCGTGTCAAGTCTGGTTCATCTGGGTGATGGGCTAGAGTGAAATGATTATGTCGGTAATGAGAGTGGTGTGGTGAACACGATTTGGTAAAGGTATCGATGAGAGGCCATGTAGGAGTACATGGTGGGTTGTTTCATTGAAGCCGACCTTAAGCACTGAGATCTGTATGTGTGATTTAAGATACAGCTACTACCATGCATTGGGCCCTGAAATATGACCCCGCTCGACTTCTTATTCACCCTAGCTCTCTGTCCAGGAGTTGCAAGTAGTTTCTGGTGTTTGTAGCCTACTGGAGGCCGTGGACAGCGCTGACCGTAGGGGTGGGCTGTGATGCGGTAGGTACGTGGCACGGTGTACCGAATACCCGTTAGGTATCTCGGGAACCCTGTTCACATCGTTCGGGGTCGTATGGGAAACCTCGGCCGGACTCCCTGCGGATGGAACCTGGATAGGCGATAAACCTGGACTAGAGGCTTAAGTGTTTAGGTAGGTCGTGGTCTACACCCACGTCGGCTTTCGCTTGAAGTCTGCCGAGCACATGTCGTGTGCAGACGCTAAGTGGTGGAAACATGTATGAAGAAGTACACCCCTGCAGGGTTATCATGATCTATTCGAATAGCCGCGTCCGCGATAAAGGACTACTTGGTTGCCTATACAGTTCATAGACAAGTAAATGGAAACTACTAAAAATCTCAAGATAAGTGTGAGTGCCGAGGATGGCTCTTCCATAGGAAGACCGAGGCGGATCCTCGGTAGTGTATTGAAGTGGTGAGTAGTGGACTCGTGTGCGCAAAACCATTTCAAGTTGAAGTATCGTAGGATAGTCTAGCCAAGAGTCAAAGCTGGCTTGCTGCAATAACTCCACCAACCCTTCTTGACAATATGCATGTATGTAGGATCTGATGTAAGTCTTGCTGAATACCTTTGTACTCATGTTGCTATAATTTACATTTTTTACAGAAGACGCTGCAACCCCTTCTGATGGGTTCTATATAGACATTGACATCAACGAGTAGGCTAAAGGCCCAGGTGGTGATCCTGAGCTTGTGAAGGACCATGTAGTATAGCTAGGCTTTCCAAGCCTCTTTTATTTTACTAGTTGTCTGTACTCAGACAAGTTACTTCCGCTGCTGGTTTGTATGACTGTGTGACTTGAATGTCGGGTCGTGAGACCCGTTCCTCTGTGTATGTTATGTATGGCTCCCTGAGCCTTAAATAAAGTACTTGTGTCGTAGAGTCATGTTGTGATGCTTCGTTGTATTTGCACATATCGAGCATATTGTGTGTATGATTGAAATGCTTGGTATGTGTGGGATCTGACTATCTAGTTGTTTATCTTTAGTAGCCTCTCTTACCGGGAAATGTCTCCTAGTGTTACCGCTGAGCCATGGTAGCTTGCTACTGCTCTGGAACACTTAGGCTGGCCGGCATGTGTCCTTCTTCGTTCCTGTGTCTATCCCTTCGGGGAAATGTCACGCATTGAGTACCGGAGTCCTGTTAGCCCGCTTCAGCCCGGTTTACCGGAGTCCTGCTAGCCCAGTGCTACAGCCCGAACCCACTTGCTGATGACCGACACGTTCGAAGCCGGGTCATGGATGCCTGTCCCTGTAAGTCTGTGCCACTTTGGGTTTACGACTAGTCATGTCAGCCCGGGCTCCTTATCATATGGATGCTAGCGACACTATCATATACGTGAGCCAAAAGGCGCAAACGGTCTCGGGCAAAGGTAAGGCGACACCCGTGGGGATACCGTGCGTGAGGCCGCAAAGTGATATGAGGTGTTACCGGCTAGATCAATGTGACATCGAGTCGGGGTCCTGACAGAAACGCGCTACGGGGCTCGGTTTCGAGCGTTCTGGGGCTCTATCGAACGAGCGTCGAACGCTGCATCCAAACGAGGTAGCACGGGGCTTCGGAAACGATCGGAGATGGCCGGATGACCGCGGTGGCCGGAATTTCGGAAACGTGCAGGTGTGCGGCTACGGCTCGATTCTGCGAGGCTAAGCAGCCAGGCGGCAACAGCAGACCTCCTACGGGTACCAGACGGAGCAGGAGGAGCTCGGGAGCTCGTGCGTGGCAGCAATGGCGGACGGCGGAGCACGGCCGCGGCGGCATTCACACACGGGCCCGAGGGCGAGCAGGAAGAGGAGGGCGGAGAGGCGGAGCTCACCGTGGGGCTAAGAAAAGCCCTTGACGGCTTAGGAGCAGTAGGGGTGCTCGAGGTCGCCGGCGAGCGTCGGAGACTGAGGCGAAAGGGGACGATGGCGATCGGCAGCTGCAGGGGCCCTCGGCTCCAACGGAGGACCCCAGGCAACGTGGATGAGGACGGCGGAGTGGACGGACAGGGCCAGTGGCCTCGGGGTCGCTGGTGGCCGCGGTGGAGCGCGGTGCTCGGAGGCAACGAACCTTGGTGGTGATGGATCTGAAGGGAGAGAGGAGAGGAGGAGCGGACGAGGGAAGTCAGCGGGCGGTGGGGTGGCCGAGAAAGTGGAAGGGGAGCTCAAGGCGTCGAGGGGATCCTTATCCCCCTCGTTGACGACGAGGGGGTTCAGCGGTGACGCGCGGGCATGCGCTCTCGGTCGGTTGAACATGGGGAGGGGAGAGCGACCGGGGAGGTAGGTGATACGTCTCCAACGTATCTATAATTTTTGATTGCTCCATGCTATATTATCTACTATTTTAGGCAATATTGGGCTTTATTTTCCACTTCTATAATATTTTTGGGACTAACCTATTAATCGGAGGCCCAGCCCAGATTTGTTGTTTTATGCCTATTTCAGTGTTTCAAGAAAAAGGAATATCAAACGGAGTCAAAACGGAACGAAATCAACTGGAGAAGTTATTTTAGGAAGGAAAGCAACCCAGGGAACTTGGATTGCACGTCAGGGGAGACACGGGCTGCCCACGAGGGTGGGGGGCGCGCCCACCCCCCTAGGGCGTGCCCCCTGCCTCGTGGGGCCCCGTGGCTCCTCCGATGTACTTCCTGCACCCATATATATTGTTGTACCCTAAAACTTCCAGAACAGAAAATAGATCGGGAGTTCCGCTGCCAGAAGCCTCCGTAGCCACCGAAAACCAATCTAGACCCGTTCCGGCACCCTGACGGAGGGGGCAATCCCTCTCGGTGGCCATCTTCATCATCCCGGTGCTCTCCATGACAAGGAGGGAGTGGTTCTCCCTCGGGGCTGAGGGTATGTACCATTAGCTATGTGTTTGATCTCTCTCTCTCGTCTTCTTGAGGTCATACGATCTTGATGTATCACGAGCTTTGCTATTATATTTGGATCCTATGATGTTTCTTCCCCCCTCTACTCTCTTGTAATGGATTGAGTTTCCCCTTTGAAGTTACCTTATCGGATTGAGTCTTTAAAGATTTGAGAACACTTGATGTATGTCTTGTCGTGCGTATCTGTGGTGACAATGGGATACCACGTGATTCATTTGATGTATGTTTTGGTGATCAACTTGCGGGTTCCGCCCATGAACCTATGCATAGGGGTTGGCACACGTTTTCATCGTGATTCTCCGGTAGAACTTTGGGGCACTCTTTGAGGTCCTTTGTGTTGGTTGAATAGATGAATCTGAGATTGTGTGATGTATATCGTATAATCATACCCACGGATACTTGAGGTGACATTGGAGTATCTAGGTGACATTAGGGTTTTGGTTGATTTGTATCTTAAGGTGTTATTCTAGTACGAACTCTAGGGCTGTTTGTGACACTTATAGGAATAGCCCAACGGATTGATTGTAAAGAATAACTTTGAGGTGGTTTCGTACTCTACCATAATCTCTTCGTTAGTTCTCCGCTATTAGTGACTTTGGAGTGACTCTTTGTTGCATGTTGAGGGATAGTTATGTGATCCAATTATTTTATTATTGTTGAGGGAACTTACACTAGCGAAAGTATGAACCATAGGCCTTGTTTCAACGCATTACAATACCGTTTATGCTCACTTTTATCATTAGTTACCTTGCTGTTTTTATATTTTCAGATTACAAAAACTATTATCTACTATCCATATTGCACTTGTTTCACCATCTCTTCACCGAACTAGTGCACCTATACAATCTTCCATTGTATTGGGTGTGTTGGGGACACAAGAGACTCTTTGTTATTTGGTTGCAGGGTTGCTTGAGAGAGACCATCTTCATCCTACGCCTCCTACGGATTGATAAACCTTAGGTCATCCACTTGAGGGAAATTTTCTACTGTCCTACAAACCTCTGCACTTGGAGGCCCAACAACGTCTACAAGAAGAAGGTTGTGTAGTAGACATCAAGCTCTTTTCTGGCGCCGTTGCCAGGGAGGTGAGTGCTTGAAGGTATATCTTTAGATCTTGCAATCGAGTCTTTTAGTTTCTTGTTATCACTAGTTTAGTTTATAAAAGAAAATTACAAAAAAAAAGGAATTAAGTTTGTCTCATACGCTTCACCTTTTTAATATCTTTCGTGAGTATGATGGAAAGGATAATTGTGCTAAAGTGCTAGAAGAATAAATCTATAAAATGTTTGGCACTAAATATTTGAATTATGAGCATGATTGCAATGTTGTTAGTATGAATTCCCTGAATATCTATGATGCTAATGATATGCAAAGCCACAAGCTTGGGGAAGCTACGCTTGATGAAGATGATATTTTTTGTCCCTCAAGTTTTGATGAGCAAATTTATTATGATGATAGCATGCCTCCTATTTATGATGATTATGTTGATGAAAGTGGTTTCGGAGTGGTCATGACTTTATTTTGTGATGAATCCACTATTTCGGAAGAGGTTCCAATTGATTATGAGAACAAAGTTGCTATCTATGATGATTATTGTGATGACTTGTATGCTATAAATAATAATGATATCCATGAATCTTGTCATCATGACTTTAGTTTTCAATTGGATTATGCTTCACATGATAATTATTTTGTTGAGTTTGCTCCCACTATTATTCATGAGAAGAATTTTGCTTATGTGGAGAGTAATAAAAATTCTATGCTTGTAGATCATGAAAAGAATGCTTTAGGTGCTGGTTATATTGTTGAATTCAATCATGATGCTACTGAAAATTATTATGAGGGAGGAATATATGCTTGTAGTAATTGCAATAATATGAAGTTTCCTCTCTATGTGCTTAAAGTTTTGAAGCTATGCTTGTTTTACCTTCCTATGCAAGTTGATTCTTGTTCCCACAAGTTGTTTGCTCAAAAAATCCCTATGCATAGGAAATGCGTTAGACTTAAATGTGCTAGTTATATTCTTCATGATGCTCTCTTTATGTTTCAATTCTTATCTTTTATGTGAGCATCATTGAAATCATCATGCCTAGCTAGGGGCATTAAATGATAGCGCTTCTTGGGAGGCAACCCAATTTTATTTTTTTCCTTGCTTATTGCTCCTGTTTAGTAATAAATAATTCATCTAGCCTCTGTTTAGATGTGGTTTTATGCATTTAATTAGTGTTTGTGCCAAGTAGAACCTTCGGGGAGACTTGGGGGAAGTCTTGTTGATCATGCTGTAAAAAACAGGAACTTTAGTGCTCACGAGAACTGCTGCCATTTTTATTTGGAGAATGATATTTAGTTAATTCTTTTTCAAGATGATTAATAGATAAATTCCTCAGGTCCAGAAATTTATTTGATAATTTTATGAGTTCCAGAAGTATATGTTTGATCTAGGTTACAACATACTGTTCTGTTTTTGACAGATTCTGTTTTTCATGTGTTGTTTACTTATTTTGATGAATCTATGGCTAGTAAAATAGTTTATAAACCATAGAGAAGTTGGAATACAGTAGGTTTAACACCAATATAAATAAAGAATGATTTCATTAAAGTACCTTGAAGTGGTGATTTACTATCTTATACTAACGGAGCTTACGAGTTTTCTGTTAAGTTTTGTGTTGTGAAGTTTTCAAGTTTTGGGTAAGGATTCGATGGACTACGGAATAAGGAGTGGCAACAGCCTAAGCTTGGGGATGCACAAGGCACCCCAAGGTAATATTCAAGTATAGCCAAGAGCCTAAGCTTGGGGATGCCCCGGAAGGCATCCCCTCTTTCGTCTTCGTTAATCGGTAACTTTACTTGGAGCTATATTTTTATTCGCCACATGATATGTGTTTTGCTTGGAGCGTCATTTTATTACATTTTGTTATGCTTTCTGTTTGAATAAAATACCAAGATCTGAAATTGTTAAATGTTAGAGAGTCTTCATATAGTTGCATAATTATTCAACTACTCATTGATCTTCACTTATATCTTTCGGAGTAGTTTGTCATTTGCTCTAAGTGCTTCACTTATATCTTCTAGAGCATGGTGTTAGTTTTATTTTGAATAAATAGATGAACTCTCATGATTCACTGATATTATTTTGAGAGTCTTAAATAGCATGGTAATTTTCTTAAAATCCTAATATGCTAGGTATACAAGATTAATAATAAAACTTTCTTATGAGTGTATTGAATACTAAGAGAAGTTTGATACTTGATAATTGTTCTGAGATATGAGGATGGTAATATTAGAGTCATGCTAGTTGAGTAGTTGTGAATTTGAGAAATACTTGTGTTGAAGTTTGTGATTCCCGTAGCATGCATGTATGGTGAACCGTTATGTGATGAAGTCGGAGCATGATTTATTTATTGATTGTCTTATGAGTGGCGGTCGGGGACGAGCGATGGTCTTTTCCTACCAATCTATCCCCCTAGGAACATGCGCGTAGTACTTTGTTTCGATAACTAATAGATTTTTGCAATAAGTATGTGAGTTCTTTATGACTAATGTTGAGTCCATGGATTATACGCACTCTCACCCTTCCACTCTTGCTAGCCTCTCTAGTACCGCGCACCTTTTCGCCGGTACCATAAACCCACCATTTAGCTTCCTCAAAACAGCCACCATACCTACCTATTATGGCATTTCCATAGCCATTCCGAGATATATTGCCATGCAACTTTACACCATTCCGTTTATTATGACACGCTTCATCATTGTCATATTGCTTAGCATGATCATGTAGTTGACATTGTATTTGTGGCAAAGCCACTGTTCATAATTCTTTCATACATGTCACTCATGCATCATTGCACATCCCGGTACACCGCCGGAGGCATTCATATAGAGTCATATCTTGTTCTAAGTATCGAGTTGTATTATTGAGTTGTAAATAAATATAAGTGTGATGATCATCATTCAATAGAGCATTGTCCCCAAAAAAGAGAAAGGCCATAAAAAAGAAAGGCCAAATAAAAAAAGGCCAAATAAAAAAATAAAAGGGATAATGCTACTATCCTTTTTCCACACTTGTGCTTCAAAGCAGCACCATGATCTTTATGATAGAGAGTCTCTTGTTCTGTCACTTTCATATACTAGTGGGAATTTTTCATTATAGAACTTGGCTTGTATATTCCAATGATGGGCTTCCTCAAAATGCCCTAGGTCTTTGTGAGCAAGCGAGTTGGATGCACACCCACTAGTTTCTTTTGTTGAGCTTTCATACACTTATAGCTCTAGTGCATCTGTTGCATGGCAATCCCTACTCACTCACATTGATATCTATTAATGGGCATCTCCATAGCCCGTTGATACGCCTAGTTGATGTGAGACTATCTTCTCCCTTTTTGTCTTCTCCACAACCACCATTATATTCCACCTATAGTGCTATATCCATGGCTCACGCTTATGTATTGCATGATTTAAATATTTTGTGTGGTGAAGATGGAGCATAGCCAGACTATATGATTTTGTAGGGATAACTTTCTTTGGCCATGTTATTTTGAGAAGACATGATTGCTTAGTCAGTATGCTTGAAGTATTATCATTTTTATGTCAATATGAACTTTTGTCTTGAATCTTTCGGATCTGAATATTCATATCACAATTAAGAAGAATTACATTGAAATTATGCCAACTAGCATTCCACATCAAAAATTATCTTTTTATCATTTACCTACTCGAGGACGAGCAGGAATTAATCTTGGGATGCTTCATACGTCTCCAAGGTATCTATAATTTTTGATTGCTCCATGCTATATTATCTACTGTTTAGGCAATATTGGGCTTTATTTTCCACTTTTATATTATTTTTGGGACTAACCTATTAACCGGAGGCCTAGCCCAAATTTGTTGTTTTATGCCTATTTCAGTGTTTCGAGAAAAAGGAATATCAAACGGAGTCAAAACGGAACGAAATCAACTGGAGAAGTTATTTTTGGAAGGAAAGCAACCCAGGGAACTTGGAGTGCACGTCAGGGGAAACACGGGCTGCCCATGAGGGTGGGGGGCGCGCCCACCTGCCTCATGGGGCCCCCGTGGCTCCTCCGACATACTTCCTGCACCCATATATATCGTCGTACCCTAAAACTTCCAGAACAGAGAATAGATCGGGAGTTCCGCCGCCAAAAGCCTCCGTAGCCACCGAAAACCAATCTAGACCCGTTCCGGCACCCTGCCGGAGGGGGCAATCCCTCTCCGGTGGCCATCTTCATCATCCCGGTGCTCTCCATGACGAGGAGGGAGTAGTTCTCCCTCGGGGCTGAGGGTATGTACCAGTAGCTATGTGT
Organism: Triticum aestivum; assembly: GCF_018294505.1. Lineage (NCBI taxonomy): Eukaryota > Viridiplantae > Streptophyta > Magnoliopsida > Poales > Poaceae > Triticum > Triticum aestivum. Next base: position 25,414,394 of record NC_057806.1, read on the forward strand.
TTGATCTCTCTCTCTCTCTCTCTCTCTCTCTCTCTCTCTCTGTCTCTCGTGTTCTTGAGGTCATACGATCTTGATGTATCACGAGCTTTGTTATTATATTTGGATCCTATGATGTTTCTTCCCCCCTCTACTCTCTTGTAATGGATTGAGTTTCCCCTTTGAAGTTACCTTATCGGATTGAGTCTTTAAAGATTTGAGAACAATTGATGTATGTCTTGCCGTGCGTATCTGTGGTGACAATGGGATACCACGTGATTCAGTTGATGTATGTTTTGGTGATCAACTTGTGGGTTCCGGCCATGAACCTATGCATAGGGGTTGGCACACGTTTTCGTCGTGATTCTCTGGTAGAACTTTGGGGCACTCTTTGAGGTCCTTTGTGTTTGTTGAATAGATGGATCTGAGATTGTGTGATGCATATCGTATAATCATACCCACGGATACTTGAGGTGACATTGGAGTATCTAGGTGACATTAGGGTTTTGGTTGATTTGTATCTTAAGGTGTTATTCTAGTAAAAACTCTAGGGCTGTTTGTGACACTTATAGGAATAGCCCAACGGATTGATTGGAAAGAATAACTTTGAGGTGGTTTCATACCCTACCATAATCTCTTTGTTAGTTCTCCACTATTAGTGACTTTGGAGTGACTCTTTGTTGCATGTTGAGGGATAGTTATGTGATCCAATTATGTTATTATTGTTGAGGGAACTTACACTAGCGAAAGTTTGAACCCTAGGCCTTGTTTCAACGCATTGCAATACCGTTTACGCTCACTTTTATCATTAGTTACCTTGATGTTTTTATATTTTCAGATTACAAAAACTATTATCTACTATCCATATTGCACTTGTTTCACCATCTCTTTGCCGAACTAGTGCACCTATACAATCTTCCATTGTATTGGGTGTGTTGGGGACACAAGAGACTCTTTGTTATTTGGTTGCAGGGTTGCTTGAGAGAGACCATCTTCATCCTATGCTTCCTACGGATTGATAAACCTTAGGTCATCCACTTGAGGGAAATTTGCTACTGTCCTACAAACCTCTGCACTTGGAGGCCCAACAACGTCTACAAGAAGAAGGTTGTGTAGTAGACATCAGTAGGTGGGCCGGCCTGTTGGGATGGGCCGAAGCCCAAGGGGAGGCCAGGGGCTCTCCCACCCCTTCTCCTTTTCTTTTCCTTTTTCTTTTTTAAAGCTTTTCTATTTTAGATATTTTAGGCCACTTAGACATTTTGCAAAAATGTTTGTTCACCACCAATATTGTCAAAAGAATATTTGCCACATGATGAACATTTTAGTTTTCATGTTTGAGAAATTTTGAATTTCATTTAGAATTTGATTTTGAATTAAACTGGAATAATGAAAGAGATAGAAGACAATGATGACCAAACACTTGTTTAGCAAAAAGATTAACTTAACCCCAGGGGTTACTATAGCATCAGTACACCGGGGTGTTACAACTCTCCTCCTCTAAAAGAAATTCTCGTCCAGAGAATTAAGAGGTAGAAGGGAACAGGTCGGGGTATTCAGCACGGAGGTTATCCTTGCGTTCCCAAGTGGCTTCATCTTTAGAATGATTTGACCATTGCACCTTGAGGAACTTGGTAACCTTCTGGCATGTTCGACGTTCAGCTTCTTCAAGAATGTAGATTGGATGCTCTTTGTATGTGAGATCATCTTGTACTTCAATCAGTTCCGGATCCACTTCACGTTCCGGATCCTTGAAGCATCAACGAAGTTGCGACATGTGGAAGACATCATGGACGTGAGGGAACTGAGGTGGCAACTCCAATTGATAAGCCACCAGTTCACGATGGGCGAGGATGCAGAAGGGACCTGCTAGCCGACGAGTGCCTCTCAAAGGAGTGACACGCAGATAAGCTTGTTCACCAGGTTGATAAGTTGAACCCCAGTGTTTTCGGTCATAGTTGCTCTTCTGGCGGGACTGGGTCGCCTTGAGATTATCCCGGACAATGCGAACCTGCTCTTCGGCTTGTTGAATAATGTCTGAACCAATGAGCGTCCGTTCTCCAGTTTCTGACCAATTCAGAGGGGTTCGGCACTTACGTCCATAAAGCACTTCAAAGGGTGCCATCTTCGAGCTGGCTTGATAGCTGTTGTTATAAGAGAACTCCGCATAAGGGAGAGATTCTTCCCACTTCTTACCGAAAGAAATAACACAAGCCCGTAGCATGTCTTCAAGAATTTGATTGACTCGCTCAACTTGGCCTTGGTATTGGGGATGATAAGCAGTGCTCCAGGTAATATGAGTTCTCATTGCCTCTTGGAAACTATCCTAGAACTTTGAAGTGAATATACTTCCACGGTCTGAACTGATCTCCTTTGAAATGCCGTGGAGTGACACAATTCAGGAGATATATAAGTTTGCTAATTGACTAGCAGTGCTTGTCTCCTTGACTGGCAGAAAGTGCGTGACTTTTGAGAATTGGTCGATGACGACAAAGATAGCATCGTTACCTTTCTGTGACTTGGGAAGGCCAGTGACGAAGTCCATCTAAATCTTATCCCATTTCCATTCTGGAATCGGAAGTAGTTGTAGAAGTCCAGCTGGTTTCTGATGTTCTGCTTTGACGCGACAACAAATGTCACATTCTTCGATATATTGAGCAATATCTTGCTTCATCTTGGACCACCAGTATTTCTGACGAATGTCTAAGTACATCTTGGTACTCCCCAAATGAATAGAGAGAGGGGTGTCATGCACTTCTTTCATCACCTTCTCTGTCATAAGCTCGAACCGTGGTACTACAATACGATCTCTGAAGTATAAGGTTCCATCTTCACCAAGTGAGAAATCTCTGGATTTCTCTAAGGCAAGATCCTTTTTCATCAGATCAACATGAGCATCTTTGGCTTGAGCAGACTTAATTGCTTTGAGAAGAGTTGGTTCCAGGACAAGGTTATTCAGAGAACCCTATGGAACTAGTTCAAGGTTTAGCTTGCATAGCTCTTCATAAAGGCGGGGTTGAGCTTTGTAGACCATGTGATTATTGCAATAAGACTTACGGCTCAGGGCATCATCCATTACATTAGCCTTACCAGGGGTATAGGATATACCGCAATAGTAGTCAGCAATAGCTTCCATCCATCGCTGCTGACGGAGGTTCAGATCTGGCTGAGTAAACAAATACTTCAGATTCCGATGATCAGTGAAGATCTCGCAACGATTACTGAGAAGGTACTGTCGCCATAGCTTTAGTGCATAGATAACCGCATCAAGCTTGATGTGGTGAACTTGGTAGTTCTCTTCATCAGGACGCACTTGACGGGAGGCATAAGCAATCACTCTGAGCTCTTGCATTAGGACACACCCTAATCCTTGTCGTGAAGCGTCGCAATAGATGACGAAGTCCTTGTGAGAATCAGGGGGATCAAGCACTAGGGTAGAATTTAGCTTGTCCTTGAGTGCCTAGAAACTTTCTTGACACTTTTCAGTCCAATCAAACTTAACGCCTTTGTGTAGCAAATTGGTCAGTGGATTGGCGATCTTGGAGAAGTTCTCGACAAAGCGGCGACAATAGCTGGCTAGTTCGAGAAAGCTTTTGACTTGCTTGACAGTCTTCGGAGGGGTCCGGTCAAGAATAGCCTGCACTCGCTCTGGGTTGATGGCAATACCATCCTTGGAGATGACATGACCAAGGTAGGTGACTTCAGGAAGCCAGAATCGCACTTGGAATACTTGGCATAAAGTTGATGTTCTCGAAGCTTCTCTAGAACAAGTCAAAGATGTTCAACATGTTCTTTGTTCTTCGAATATACCAGGATATCATCCAGATAGACTACGACGACTTGTCGAGGTAATCCATGAATATGTAGTTCATCAGACGAGAGACATAACGGTGTACTCGTAAGAACCATAACGAGTCACGAATGCGGTCTTTGGAATATTCTCTTCACGAACACAAATCTGGTGGTAACCCAACCTCAAGTCGAGTTTAGAGAATGTCGATGAACCAGCCAGTTAATCATACAGATCATTGATCCGAGGAAGCGGATATTTGTTCTGAATTGTAGCTTGGTTGATAGGATGATAGTCTTGGACCAAACGATTCGTTCCATCCCTCTTCTTTACAAAGAGAGAAGGTGCTCCCCAAGCTGAGGAACTTGGACGAATGAATCCACTACGAAGAGATTTATCGGTTTCCTCCTTAAGTTCAAGGAGCTCATGAGGCGGCATCTTGTAGGGTCATTTGGCAATAGGAACAAAGCCTGGTTTCAAGTCGATGACGAACTCGACAGCCCACGCAGGGGGTATTCCTGGAAGTTCTTCTAGAAAGACATCTAGGAAGTCGCGAACAACTAGAATATTTTCAATTGCCTCAAGAGGTGCTCTGTTCAACGCATTCAAAGCATAAAGTCGTTCTTCGGCGTTTTGAACAGTCTAAGCATGGTAGCTTACTATCTCATCAGAAGGACGTAGGAGATGAACGACTTTGGTGGCACAAACGATAGATGCAGTATGTGCGTTCAACCATTCCATTCCCAGAATGAGGTCAATGTTGGAAGACTCCGGAATAATGGGAGAAACATGAAATTCCAACCCTTCAATTTCAACGGGGACGTCGCGACCAATCATGGTAGTTTGACACTGACCCACAGGGGTGCGTACCACTATCGGAGTGTTCATGGGCTCGCATCGAATGTCGTGTGCATAAGAAAATTTTCTGACATGAATGAATGTGATGCTCCTGAATCAAATAAAACAGATGTTGGTACTGAATTAACAAGGAGAGTACCCATCACAGTGGCGGGCTGGTCTTGAGCTTCATTCAGATCAACATGATTAGCCTGACCACGACCATAAGGTCTGGCATTGTTGTTATGGGGTTGATTGTTATGGCCAGTTGAAGGCAGAGCCAGCTGGTTCCTTTTCTGATTGCACTCTTTGGCAAGGTGACCTGGACGACCACATTTGAAGCATAAACCATCATTGGGATTAGTAGCAAGAGCTTGGGGTGGTACAGCTCGAAGAGGCAGCCTCTGCGGTGGAGGAGGCAGACAAGGTGCGGCATAGGACTATCTTGGTGCAGGTGCAGCTGGATGATAGATGTTGGGGGAATCCATATCCAATGCTTCTGCGCTGACGGGCCCGAAGACGAGCCAGCGTCACGGCTGCGCCTAAGGGATCCCTGGTGTTCCTGAAGACCAGTCTCAACCTGAATAGCCTTGTTCACTAAGGTGACAAAGTCGGCAAAGTCATGAATGAGCAGTGCTAGCTTGATATCGGGGTGAAGTCCATCACGAAACTTCTCTTACTTACGAGCATCAGTTGAAATGTCTTCTTCAGCATAACATGGCAAGTCCAGAAATTCCCGCTGATAAGCATATACAGTCTTGTTGCCTTGGGTGAGGTTGCGGAAATCTCGCTTCTTCCTGTCAATGATTCCCCGAGGAATGAAGCGGGCATGGAAGGCCGCTTGGAAATCCGGCCAAGTGATGACCGTTCCAATAGGCAGGGTACGTGAGGGAGTCCTGGATTAGGGGGTCTCTGGACAGCCGGACTATCTCCATTGGCCGGACTGTTAGACTATGAAGATACAAGATTGAAGACTTCCTCTCGTGTCCGGATGGGACTCTACTTGGCGTGGAAGGCAAGCTAGGGAATACGTATATGGATATATCCTCCTTTGTAACCGACCTTGTGTAACCCTAACCCTCTCCGGTGTCTATATAAACTGAAGGGTTTTAGTCCGTAGGACAACAATCATAACATACAATCATACCATAGGCTAGCTTCTAGGGTTTAGCCTCTCTGATCTCGTGGTAGATCTACTCTTGTACTACCCATATCATCAATATTAATCAAGTAGGACGTAGAGTTTTACCTCCATCGAGAGGGCCCAAACCTAGGTAAAACATCGTGGCCCCTGCCTCCTATTACCATCCGGCCTAGACGCACAGTTCGGGACCCCCTACCCAAGATCCGCCGGTTTTGACACCGACATTGGTGCTTTCATTGAGAGTTCCTCTGTCTCGTCGCCGTTAAGCTTGATGGCTCCTACTATCATCGATAGCGATGCGGTCCAGGGTGAGACTTTTCTCCCCGAATAGATCTTCGTGTTCGGCAGCTTTGCACTGCGGGCTAATTCGCTTGGCCATCTGGAGCAGAATGAAAGCTATGCCCCTGGCCATAAGGTCAGATTTGGAAGTTTGAACTACACGGCCGACATCCGTGGAGACTTGATCTTCGACGGATTCGAGCCACAGCCGGGCGCGTCACACTGCCGCGACGGGTATGACCTAGCTCTACCGCCGAACAGTGCCCCAGAGGCCGCACCCGCATCAGCTCCGACCCTTAGCTCGGAGCCAACTGCGCCAATCGAGGACGGGTGGTTAGACACTGCCTCAGGGGCTGCAGTCTCAACGGCGATCGAGCCAAATACCAGCATAATCCGCTGCGCAGCCCGTGACTCCAAGGTGCCGGACTCTTTTCTGGACTCCGAACCATCCACGCCCCTACCAATCGAATCTGATTGGGCGCCGATCATGGAATTCACCGCCGCGGGTATCTTTCAGCACTCGCCCTTCAGCGACATTCTGAATTCACTAAGGTCTCTCTCTTTGTCAGGAGAGCCCTGGCCGGATTATGGCCAACAGGATCGGGATGCGGACGACGAAGAAATTCGACGCCCACCCACCACCCACTTTGTAGCCACTGTCGATGATTTAACCGACATGCTCGACTTCGACTCCGAAGACATCGACGGTATGGACGACAATGTAGGAGACGAACATGAACCAGCGCCTATAGGGCACTGGAAAGCCACCTCGTCATATGACATATACATGGTGGATACACCCAACGAAGGCAATGGCGACGAGATAGTGGAGGATGACCCCTCCAAGAAGCAACCCAAGCGCCGATGTCTGCGGCGCCGCTCTAAGTCCCGCCAAAGCAAAAGTGGTGATACCAGCACAGGAGATAATAACACTCCGGATAGTGCCGAAGACAACAACAATCCCCTCCAGCAAGATTTAGAGCAGGAGGATGGAGGAGCCAGCTCTCCTGAGAGAGCGGCAGACGGAGAGGAGGAGGATGACAATCACATGCCCCCCTCCGAAGACGAGGCAAGCCTCGGCGACGATGAATTTGCCGTACCAGAGGATGCCGTCGAACAGGAGCGCTTCAAGCGCCGGCTTATGGCCACGGCAAATAGCCTGAAGAAAAAGCAGCAGCAGCTTCAAGCTGATCAAGACCTGCTAGCTGACAAATGGACTGAAGTCCTCGCGGCCGAGGAATATAAACTCGAGCGCCCCTCCAAGAGTAACCCAAGGCGCAGGTTACTGCCCCGACTGGAGGAAGAAGCGTATGATACGGCTGATCGGCCACCTCGTGGCCGCGATAGAGAGGCATTCCAGCCAAAAGCTCAGCCTCCACCCCAACACCATTCAAATAAAAAGGCATGGGGAGATACGCCAGACCTGCGAGATATATTGGAGGACAAGACAAAGCATTCAAGATCGATCTACGGATCACGAGGGCGCACCACTCTGTGAGACGACAAACGTCACGCCGGATACAGTAAAAGCAAATCCGGCCGGGCCGAACACAACGGGCAAGACCCATTCGAGTTGCGTCGCGATATAGCCCAGTACAGAGGCGCCGCATACCCCTTATGCTTCACAGACGAAGTAATAGAACATCAATTCCCCGAAGTTTTCAAACCTGTAAATATTGAATCATACGACGGCACGACAGATCCCGCAGTATGGATTGAGGATTTCCTCCTCCACATCCACATGGCCCGCGGCGATGACTTACACGCCATCGAATACCTCCCACTAAAGCTCAAAGGACCAGCGCAGCATTGGCTTAACAACTTGCCAGCAGACTCCATTAGCTATTGGGAAGATTTGGAAGCTGCATTCGTCGACAACTTTCAGGGCACTTATGTGCGACCACCAGATGCCGATGACTTGAGCCACATAATTCAGCAGCCAGAAGAGTCGGCCAGGCAATTCTCGACTCGGTTCCTTACATAGAAAAATCAAATCATCGACTGTCCGGATGCGGAGACCTTAGCGGCTTTCAAGCACAACATCCGAGACGAGTGGCTAGCCCGGCACCTTGGTCAGTAAAAGCCGAAATCTATGGCAGCTCTCACGACGCTCGTGACCCGCTTTTGTGCGGGAGAAGACAGCTGGCTGGCTTGTAGTAATAACATATCAAAGAACCATGGTACCTCAGATACCAAGGATGGCAATAGCAGGTCATGTCGCAACAAGCATAAGCGCCGCATTAACAGCGAAAATATTGAGGATACGGCAGTCAATGCCGGATTCAAAGGCTCTAAACCCGGTCAGCGGAAAAAGCCATTCAAACAAAGTACGCCGGGTCCGTCCTGCTTGGACCGTATACTCGATCACTCGTGTCAAATACACGGCACCCCAGACAAGCCAGCCAATCACACCAACAGGGATTGTTGGGTGTTCAAGCAGGCCGGCAAGTTAATTGCCGAAAACAAGGACAAGGGGCCGCATAGCAATGACGAGGAGGAGCCCCGGCAGCCGCACACTGGAGGACAGAAGAGGTTTCCCCCGCAAGTGCGGACGGTGAACATGATATACGCAACCCACCTCCCCAAGAGGGAGCAGAAGCACGCGCTCAGGGACGTATATGCGTTGGAGCCAGTCGCCCCAAAGTTCAACCCTTGGTCCTCCTGTCCGATCACCTTCGATCGCAGGGACCACCCCACTAGTATCCGTCATGCGGATTCGCCGCACTGGTCCTAGACCCAATCATCGACGGATTTCACCTCACTCGAGTCCTTATGGACAGCGGCGGCAGCCTGAACCTGCTTTATTAAGACACAGTGCGCAAAATGGGTATAGACCCCTCAAGGATCAAACCCACAAAAACGACCTTTAAGGGCGTCATTCCAGGCGTAGAGGCCCATTGCACAGGCTCAATTACACTGGAAGTGGTCTTTGGATTCCCGGATAACTTCCAAAACGAAGAGTTAATCTTCGATATAGTCCCGTTCCGCAGTGGTTATCACGCGCTGCTCGGGCGAACCGCATTTGCTAGATTCAATGCGGTACCGCATTATGCATACCTCAAGCTCAAGATGCCAGGACTTCGCGAAGTTATTACAGTCAATGGAAACACAGAGTGCTCTCTCCGAACAGAGGAGCACACCGCGGCCCTCGCAGCAGAAGCGCAAAGCAGCCTCTCAAGGCAATCAACCAGTTCGGCACTTGAAAGCCTGGACACCTTCAAGCGCGCTCGGGGCAATCGGCAAATAGACCACCTGGCGCGATCTGAGCTCGCGTAGCAATACGGCGGCCACCCCAATCCCAGCCCAATGACGATATTCATGCCGCGCGTACACAATTACACATTAAAAATACCATGGGCACAGGTGAGGAGGGGGGCACAACTGCGGCACGCCCCAAAACGCGGCCTAAACCGCACTAGGGGCTTCCCGTTTGGTTATTTTTCTTTTTCTTTCAAGACCTTAATCTCTGGAAACACTATCCGGCATCACTATTGCTGAACAGACGATGCAGCAACCAAGGAGGCAGACAGCCACGGAATTCCCAGGTTGATTACAGTAACGGGCGAAATATTCGATTTCATATCATTCCTCAGCTTGCCCTTGGAAGGGACATAGTCCTACTATTTGCTTATCGCACTATCTGTATCACTCTGCTTTAACGCAATTTTTCAATAAGTAATGCATGACATTATGACTATTATTGCATTCTTGTTATATATATATATATATAGGTGTTCATTAATGACGCCTTGCAACCGTACACTCTGGTGCGACCAATACACCAGGGGCTTACGTACCCCACAATGCGGTGTGAAAAGTCCGAACACTTCCACAAGTGCGGCACCCCGAACTTATAGCATTATATGCATCAGCTCCGAATCATGTCTTTGGTCAAATGTTGGGTTTTCCCGGCTCCTATGTTTTGGTACCTTACGTTCCGCTCTATCGGCTAAGGTAGCGCTAGGAGAACTACTGCGATTGTGCCCCGGTTCTGCCGGGCTGAGCACCTCAGTAGAGAAAGCTAAAACTGACTGTCATTATAAGGCGAGAGACTGGTCGCTGTTCGGCGAGGTTTTTCCAGTCCCTAAAGACTTATGCCGCTTAGGGCGAGGGGTACGCCCTGTCCGTCTTACAGGCGTGTATCGCGCCCCGAATTCGGCCTTCCGAATACCAGGGGCTTCGCCAAATTTAAAATTATAGAATTCTATGGCTAAGTGAGAGTGATAAAGCATTATTAGTCCGGTTGCCTTGTTCGTTGTGCTGAGCACCTCCCTCGAAGGACCCAAACTTGGGAACAAGAGTGCTCAGGTTTATCCCGAACACCCCAGCACTCGTGGCATGGGGGCAGAAGCCGAGGACTAGCCATCTCTCAGATTGGATAAACAGCCAAATAGAAGGTAATATTTTAAATTCCAACAAGCGTTGCATAGCGCATATGAAACAAGTTTTCATACATACAGGATAAAACGAGCAAGTCTCATTCAAATATTACATCTTTCGTACACTCGTCCGCGATGAGACGGGCGCCCGGCAGAACACCCTCGTAGTACATCTCGGAGTGGCGGTGCTCCTTGCCCTCTAGTGGCCCCTCCTTGATCAGCTTCACGGCGTCTAGCTTGACCCACTGCAATTTCACACGGGTGAAAGCCCGGCGTGCACCTTTAATGCAGACAGATCGCTTGACGACCTCCAACCACGGGCAGGCATCCACGAGCTGCCTCACCAGGCCGAAGAAGCTGTTCGGAAGGGCGTCACCAGACCACAACCGGACTATAAAGCTCTTCATGGCCTGATCGGCTGCCTTATGTAGCTCGACCATCTTCTTCAGCTAGTCGCTCATTGGCACCGGATGTTCGGCCTCAGCATACTGAGACCAGAAAAACTTCTCCGTCGAGCTTCTGTCCTCGGCCTGGTAAAATTGTGCGGCATCGAACAAACTGCGGGGCAAATCTGCGAATGCTCCTGAAGAGCTCCGGATCCGGGTAAGTAATCGGTAATTTACTTTTACATGCTTGCTTTGCATATAGAAAGCCTTACCCGCCGCTATCTTCTTCATCGCGTCGATCTCTTGGAGGGCCTTTTGGGCTTCGGCCTTGGCACTTTTTACACTCTCGAGGGCCGCCGCAAGCTCAGACTCCCGCATCTTGGAGTCAAGCTCCAATGCCTCGTGCTTTGCCACAAGAGCCTGGCGCTCTTGCTGCACCTCGCCCACCCGAGCCTCGTGCTTCTCTCGCCCGGTGTGCTCCTTGGCCGCTGTATCTTCGGCCTTGGTCAGCGCTTGCTTTAGGGTCGCCACCTCAGTCGTGGTCCCTGGCAAACATACAATGATCCTGTCATTTTGCAATCACGTCCTTTTTTATATATACATATCTATAGACGGGGTATTACTTACCCTTGTTCTCCTCGAGCTGCCTCTTGGCAAGGCCGAGCTCTTTCTTGGACCCGTCAAGGTCCTGCTTTAGTACGGCGACCTCCGCAGTCAGTGCGATGGACGCCAGCAGCGAAGCCTCCATACGCATATTGACATACTTATATTAGACTCCTGCGATATTGTTTGATCCCCTGTTCGGCTTTTCTTTGTGAACACCGAACAGAGCATCAGGGGCTACTGTCTATGCGGTAATATTTCTACTACATTTTAAAACACTTACCTCGAAGCCTGTTAGAAGGCTGGCACAGGCTTCAGTCAATCCGCTCTTGGCAGACTGAACCTTCTGGATCACTGCACTCATGATGGTGCAGTGCTCCTCATCGATGGAAGCACTGCGAAGCGCTTCCAGCAGGTTGTCCAGCGCCTCTGGATGGACAGAGGTCACCGGCACAGGCGTTTTGCCCCTCTTAGAAGGAGGCCGCCTACCCGAGCCCGGAACCGCTGGAGGGTCCGGCGCGGTGTTCAGCTGAGGGCCGAACTCGGAGCTCTCGGGGGCCCCGTCCCCTCGGCTCCCGGAGTCCGGAAGGTCACCTTGAGGCACCTCCGGGACTGTCTCCCCTCGATCTGGTGCCTCTTGAGACAACACCTTGGTGTTGTCGGCAGGATGAGGGGAGGTGGCGGTCGGGACTAGATCGTTATCCATGTCCGACGAGCCCAGGGAGCCGTCCGATGATACCTCGATATTGGCTCGTGGCAGCCTGCGTAATTATGTTCGGCGATTAGGGAAAGCAGTGCGACAAAGGAATCCTATGGGTTACTTTGATATCCGAATACTTATGATCTCCTCGGGGGCTTGACCCTAGGCAACCACTTGCCTTCGCCTTCATCAGCGGTGGTGGAACTGTCCGGAAGGAGAGTCTTTGCCTTCTTGGACCCTCCGGCCTCCCCAGTTGGGGCGGCCTTCCTTTTTCTGTCTCCCCCAGTCGGTGGGGGAGCATCTTCTTCTTCTTCTTCCTCGACTTCGGGGGAGGAGTGCGCCGCAGAGTCATCGGACGGTGAGTCCGACGACGCATGGCGTCGGGAACTCTTTCGAGCTCCCTTGGCCTTCTTGGTCTTCTCCGGCACCTTATAAGGGTCCAGAGTCAACATCTTCGCCAGAAGAGTGTCTGCAGGGCCTTCGGGCAAGGGAGTCGGACAGTCAATCTGTCCGGCCATCTTCTGCTTGTCTTGTCAAAGGTACGGGAGTTTAGATCCCGCATAGAGTCAATCTATATAAAAAAATAAGTATCCTATGAAAGATAAAGTAGCTTACCGCAGTGGCTTGGCGCTTCGCGCTGAATCCGCGATCCTGAGTAATAGGGGGGACCTCAACACTTTTGAACAACACCCTCCAGGCGTCTTCATGAGTTGTGTCGAAGACCCTGTTCAGAGTTCGGTGCTGCACCGGATCGAATTCCCACAAGTTGAACTCCCGTTGTTGGCACGGGAGTATCCGACGGATGAGCATAACTTGGACTATGTTGACAAGCTTGAGCTTCTTGTCGACCATGTTTTTAATACATGTTTGGAGTCCAGTCAGCTCTTTCGAATTACCCCAAGACAGGCCCTTCTCTTTCCAGGAGGTGAGCCGCATGGGGAAGCCAGATCGGAACTCGGGGGCCGCTACCCATGCGGGGTCGCGCGGCTCGGTGATATAGAACCACCCCGATTTCCACCCCTTTATTGTTTCCACAAAGGAGCCCTCGAGCCATGTTATGTTGGGCATCTTGCCCACCATGGCGCCTCCGCACTCCGCCTGGCGGCCGCCCACCACCTTCGGCTTGACATTGAAGATCTTTAGCCATAAGCCGAAGTGGTGCTTGATGCGGAGGAAGGCCTCACACACGGCGATAAACGCCGAGATGTTGAGGATGAAGTTCGGGGCCAGATCATGGAAATCCAGGCCGTAATAAAACATGAACCCCCAGACGAAGGGATGGAGAGGGAATCCCAGTCCGCGGAGGAAATGGGTGAGGAATACCACCCTCTCATGGGGCCTGGGGGTGGGGATGAGCTGCCCCTCGTCTGGGAGCCGGTGCGCGATGTCGTCGGGCACGTATCCGGCTCTCCTCAGTTTCTTGATGTCTCCCTCCATGAGGAGGATACCATCCACTTGCCTCCCACTCCAGACATGGTTGGAGAAGGTTGAGGTGGAAGTGAGGACTTGGGCGCTAGAGCTCGAGTGTGCGGAAACAGATGAGCAAAGGAGGAAGAAGGCGTGGATAGAAAGGTGAATATTTATCCCTTTATATGAGTGGACCAAACTAAGCATCCCCACTTGCCTGGTAAAACTCGCTTATCCCCCAAGCGCCGCCATTGATGGCGCCGTTGGGTTACCCACGCCCGTATTGATGAGAATCCCGTAATAAGGGGACATGATCTCTTCTTTGACAAGACGTGTCGAAAAACTGCCTCGCGTTATGTGCGGGGCTGGTTAAAAGAAACGGTTCGAATAATTACCGGGCCATGACGTGACGTCATGTTGCCAAAACAAGCCAGCAAATTAGATCTGTGAAAATATTATTCTCTCTACGGTGGAATGTGGAACTTATTTTGCAGGGTCGGACACTATCCTTGTATTCAAATTCTTCCGCGGTGGATTAGGGGGTATTCGGACAGCCGGATTATCTCCATTGGCCGGACTGTTAGACTATGAAGATACAAGATTGAAGACTTCCTCTCGTGTCCGGATGGGACTCTACTTGGCGTGGAAGGCAAGCTAGGCAATACGTGTATGGATATCTCCTCCTTTATAACCGACCTTGTGTAACCCTAACCCTCTCCGGTGTCTATATAAACCGAAGGGTTTTAGTCCATAGGACAACAATCATAACATACAATCATACCATAGGCTAGCTTCTAGGGTTTAGCCTCTCTGATCTCATCGTAGATCTACTCTTGTACTACCCATATCATTAATATTAATCAAGCAGGACGTAGGGTTTTACCTCCATCGAGAGGGCCCAAACCTGGGTAAAACATCGTGTCCCCTGCCTCCTGTTACCATCCGGCCTAGACGCACAGTTCGGGACCCCCTACCCGAGATCCGCCGGTTTTGACACTGACAGTACGCCTATGGCTGTCCCACCATTGAGCAGTGGGACCCTTCAAAAAGAAAGATGCAAAGGTGACATAGCTAGCAGGGGCCACACTAGCAGACTCCATTTCATATGTGATGTCGTGGAGCCAGTCATCAACATCAAGGGGTTGAGTTGAGCTATGGTAGATGGTTGGGTTGAGGCGCAAGAAGCCCTGCAGAGTTACTGGGGTTGGCTGTTGATTCATGTTCGGACAAGGAAACTGAGCCATCATTCCTTCCATGAACTGGCAGTTCAACTCAAATTGTTGCATCATTCCAGCAAAGAATTCAGGCGGTGGTGGATCGTTGGCACCAGGGCAACGACCAGCGGGTCTAACCATCCTGCTAACATGTAACAGGTCATAGTTCAGCATTGAGCATTTGCAAAAACAATGATCATTCATGATGAAACATGCATAATGAGAGGTACGTTGGATACCACTTCGTAGTCAACACGACAGTGTGTGTACTATTCAGAATACTATTGTAAGGAATAACTATGGCTTATCCAACTTTGGGGTGAATGTGGTCACGGGATCCTAATGTTAGAGTTAGTAAATTCGTTTAACCCGAATGGAAGAGAGATCAGAGTCCCACAGTATAGACGAGGAATAAAAGATCCTAATACCACCCAATTTCGACGTGGGCCCGTAAGACACACAACCATGTTAGTAAAAGTTTTGTAGTGACTAGACTCGACTTCGGCCAAGGAGTTGGAAAGGGGGATCCTACAGGCAGTCGGCTCTGATACCAACTTGTGACGCCCTTGATTCAACCATACACTAATCATACACGCAAATGTGTATGATCAAGATCAAGGACTCACGGGAAGATATCACAACACAACTCTAGACACAAATTAAAATAATACAAGCTTTATATTACAAGCCAGGGGCCTCAAGAGCTCGAATGCATAAGCTCGAATACACAAGAGTTAGCGGAAGCAATAATATCTGAGTACAGACATAAGATAAACAAGTTTGCCTTAAGAAGGCTAGCACAAAAGCATCTACGATCGAAAAGGCAAGGCCTCCTGCCCGAGAGCCTCTTAACTACTCCAAGTCGTCATCGGCCATCACATTGTAGTAGGCACCCTCGGGGTAGTAGTAATCATCAGTGGCGTTGTCTGGCTCTTGGGATCCGTCATCTGGTCGCAACAATCGGGTATGGGAAAAAAGAGGTAGCAAAGTAGCCATGAGTACTCATCCAAAGTACTCGCAAGACTTACATCAGATCTAAACTAAGTATGCATCTGTATCAAAGGGAAATGGACTGTATCTGTGGACTAAACTTCAGAATGCTAGAAAAGAAGGGGAAAGCCAAGCCTATCGAAGACTAGCATCTTCAAGCATCTTGCAGCATATAGAAGAGTATAGATCAACATAATGTAAAGTAGTAGTGTTATCAACCTCGGCCAGAGATCCTTTCTCGACTCCCTACGAGAAAGCAATCCCAGAGCCATACTATCCATTTCTCATAACCATTTCTCATCACAAGTATCCAGTTCTAGTTGTATCGACCGGGATACAACTCCAAGTGTCCGTTACCGTAGGACAGGCTATCGATAGATGTTTTCTTCCCTGTAGGAGTGCACCAACTTACCCACCATGCTCGATTAACTCCGGCCGGACACACTTTCCTGGGTCATGCCCAGCCTCGGCCAAACAATACACTGCAACCTGACCTAGGCTTAATAGAGAGGCCAGCACACCGGACTAAAATTATGCCCCCAGGGGTCTTGAACCATCGCCCCGGGAACTCATGCACGTTGCGTGGGCAGCCGGTGAGCAGACCTAGCTACCTCCTTAAAAAGGCAGGAGCTTACCAGTCCAACCCAGCGCGCGCCGCTCAATCGCATGGCGTCTATTAAGCTTTGGCTAATGCATACGACTCAGAACGCCCATACAATGCCCACGTGATGGTTAGTGCTATCAGGCCAGAGGCCCCTAGGATCAAATATCCAAACCGTTAGTGCGTTGGCAGTGCGGTCACAAGCAGAGACTCACAAAGGATGTGACCCCGTCGCCCCGTCTCGAGTACTTGCGGCAAGGGCTAAGAATGCCCGGCCACGCCTCGTAAGTATCTCACGGGCACCTTCCAAGTCAACCCGACTCCACATCACTTGCTATTAAGCTCGTGCGGGTACCCCTCAGGGTCGACCCATCTTTAGTAACATGGCTCAGTGTAAAGTCATAGTAACCATAGTAACTGTGTGTCTAACACCAAGGGAGAAAACCCGAGGAATCACCCCGGTGAATTCCACTCGATGTTGTCATCAAGTTGAACGTAAGAGGATCCACCCTCGAGGTTCACACTTGAGGGGTTGCACGACAGAGCCGTAACGGAAGTGGTTAAGGAGGAAATCACCCTCGATGACCTTGGTCGTATAGCTACACTACAGAGGTCCCATCAGGAGTGATGTAAGAGGTTCCACCCTCGGCACTCGATGGTAACTCTGTAGAGTCATTCAACTATGGGGGTGATGTGCGGTGTTGGGGCCTAGACGTCGATCACGTTGATTGAGTCATCGAACATAAATCGGGGCAACTGGGACAAGGTGGGGTCACTGATGGATCTCTAACCAACCTATACTAAGCAGTTTAGGATATGCGGGTAAGGTATGAAAGCAGGTAACAACAACAGGCTATGCATGAGAGTAGGATCATACAGAAAGAAGTAGCAGTTCTAATGCAAGCATGAGAGGGAAAGAAATGGGCGATATCAGAATTCTCAAGGAGGGTTTGCTTGCCTGGTTGCTCTGGCAAGGAGGGGTCATCATTGACGTTGTCGATCACACGGGCAGCATCCGTCTCGGGGTTTACCGGGGAGAAGAGGGGCAAGAAACAATAAATATAAAGCAAACAAAGCATCACCAAGCATTACAGAGCTAGGGTTGTCCTAACGTAGTACTACACGTTGCAGACGGAGCGGGAAAACATCCGGAGGGGTTTTTCCGATGTCTGGCTTTTTCCGGACAAATGAAAGAGAGGGGACGGTTCCATGTGCAGCATGCTAGGGGCATGTGACAGGTGAATGGACCGGGCATTCGGATTTGTTGGATTTTTCTAAGCAACTTTCATATATAAAGTTTTTCGATCCGAGCTTCGGTTTAATTTCTATGATTTTTTAAAGGTTTAAACATTTCCTGGAATTAATTGAATTATCAGAAAAGAATTACTACGTCAGCATGACATCACTATGACGTCAGTAGTCAACAGGACGGCTGATCAGGTCAAACTGACCAGTGGGGGACCCACCTGTCATAGACAGTGGGCTAAACAGAGTTCAAACTAATCTAAATTTAGTTAGTAAAGCTACTGGGCCCACCTGTCAGTTTCTAATTAGTTTTAACTAATTAAGTTTATTTTTTAAAAACGTTTGACTAACCTAATTAGGGGTGTGGGCCCCCTTAGTCAGTGGCTGGGGAATAGTACCCCGCATTGACCGTGGTCAACGTGGTCAAACAGAGGCACCGAGGCCAACTGTCAACGGCACTGGGCGGGCCCCATGCCATGCCAGGTCAGGGCCAGCGCCGGAGGAGTGCTACCTCTTGAGCACTGCATTGGATTTCCCCGAAGAGGAGAGGATGATGCAGCAAAGTAGCATAAGTATTTCCCTCGGTTTTTGAGAACCAAGGTATCAATCCAGTAGGAGGCTACGCGCGAGTCCCTCGTACCTACACAAAAACAATAGCTCAACGCAACCAACGCGCTTAGGGGTTGTCAATCCCTTCACGGTCACTTACGAAAGTGAGATCTGATAGAGATGGTAGATAATATTTTTGGTATTTTTGGTATAGAGATGCAAAGTAAAAAGTAAAAGGGCAAAGTAAAAAATAAAAGCAGTAATAAAGTGATGGAGATTGATATGATGAGAAAGAGACCCGGGGGCCATAGGTTTCACTAGTGGCTTCTCTCAAGAGCATAAGTATTCTACAGTGGGTGAACAAATTACTGTTGAGCAATTGACAGAATTGAGCATAGTTATGAGAATATCTAGGTATGATCATGTATATAGGCATCACATCCGAGACAAGTAGACCGACTCCTGCCTGCATCTACTACTATTACTCCACTCATCGACCGCTATCCAGCATGCATCTAGAGTATTAAGTTAAAAACAGAGTAACGCCTTAAGCAAGATGACATGATGTAGAGGGATAGTTTCATGCAATATGATAAAAACCCCATCTTGTTATCCTCGATGGCAACAATACAATACGTGCCTTGCTGCCCCTTCTGTCACTGGGAAAGGACACTGCAAGATCGAACCCAAAGCTAAGCACTTCTCCCATGGCAAGAAAAACCAATCTAGTAGGCCAAACCAAACTGATAATTCGATGAGACTTGCAAAGATAACCAATCATACATAAAAGAATTCAGAGAAGATTCAAATATTATTCATAGATAGACTGGATCACAAACCCACAATTCATCGGTCTCAACAAACACACCGTAAAAAGAAGATTACACCGAATAGATCTCCACGAGAGAGGGGGAGAACATTGTATTGAGATCCAAAAAGAGAGAAGAAGCCATCTAGCTACTAACTATGGACCCGTAGGTCTGAAGTAAACTACTCACACTTCATCGCAGGGGCTTGGATGATGATGTAGAAGCCCTCCGTGATCGATGCCCCCTCCGACGGAGCTCCGGAACAGGCCCCAAGATGGGATCTCGTGGATACAGAAAGTTGCGGCGGTGGAATTAGGTTTTGGCTCCGTATCTGGTCGTTTGGGGGTACGTACGTATATATAGGAGGAAGGAGTACGTCGGTGGAGCTTCGAGGGGCCCACGAGGCAGGGGGCGCGCCCTAGGGGGGCTGAAGGAAATATGCCCTAGAGGCAATAATAAAGTTATTATTTATTTCCTTATATCATGATAAATGTTTATTATTCATGGTAGAATTGTATTAACCGGAAACATAATACATGTGTGAATACATAGACAAATAGAGTGTCACTAGTATGCCTCTACTTGACTAGCTCATTGATCGAACATGGTTATGTTTCCTAACCATAGACATGAGTTGTCATTTTATTAACGGGATCACATCACTAGGAGAATGATGTGATTGACTTGACCCATTCCGTTAGCTTAGCACTTGATCGTTTAGTTTGTTGCTATTGCTTTCTTCATAACTTATACATGTTCCTATGACTATGAGATTATGCAACTCCCGTTTATCGGAGGAACACTTTGTGTGCTACCAAACGTCACAACGTAACTGGGTGATTATAAAGCTACTCTACAGGTGTCTCCAAAGGTACTTGTTGGGTTGGCATATTTCGAGATTAGGATTTGTCACTCAGATTGTCGGAGAGGTATCTCTGGGCCCTCTCGGTAATGCACATCGCTTAAGCCTTGCAAGCATTGCAACTAAATGAGTTAGTTGCAGAATGATGTATTATGGAATGAGTAAAGAGACTTGCCGGTAACGAGATTGAACTAGGTATTGAGATACCGACGATCGAATCTCGGGCAAGTAACATACTGATAACAAAGGGAACAATGTATGTTGTTATGCGGTCTGACCGATAAAGATCTTCGTAGAATATGTGGGAGCCAATATGAGCATCCAGGTTCTGGTATTGGTTATTGACCGGAGACATGTCTAGGTCATGTCTACATAGTTCTTGAACCCGTAAGGTTTGCACGCTTAACATTTTGATGCCGGTTATATTATGAGTTTATGAGTTTTGATGTACCGAAGGTTGTTCGGAGTCCCGGATTTGATCATGGACATGACGAGGAGTCTCAAAATGGTCAAGACATGAAGATTGATATATTGGACGACTATATTCGGACACTGGAATGGTTCCGGGGGTTATCAGATATATACCGGAGTATCGGGGGGTTACCGAAACCCCCGGGGGGTTATTGGGCCTCATGGGCCCAAAGTAGTGGAAGAGGAGAGGCAGCAGGAGGTGGCGCGCAGCCCCCCTTGCCCCAATCCGAACTGGGAAAGGGAAAGGGGCACGGCCCCCCATCTCCTTCCTTCTCTTCACCTCCTCCTTCCCCCTTCTCCTAGTTGGAATAGGAAAGGGGGCAAAACCTACTTGGAGTAGGATTGCCCCCCTCGGGCGCACGTCCTCCTGTTGGCCAGTCACCTCCTCCTCCACTCCTTTATATACGTGGCCAGGGGGCACCCCATAGACACAATAATTGATCTCTTGATCTCTTAGCCGTGTGCGGTGCCCCCTTCCACCATAATCCACCTCGATCATATCGTAGCGGTGCTTAGGCGAAGCCCTGCGACGGTAGAACATCATCATCATCACCACACCGTCGTGCTGACGAAACTCTCCCGTGAAGCTCTACTAGATTGGAGTTCACGGGACGTCATCGAGCTGAACATGTGCTGAACTCGGAGGTGTCGTGCATTCGGTACTTGGATCAATCAGATTGTGAAGACGTACGACTACATCAACCGCGTTGTGCTAACGCTTTCGCTTTCGGTCTACGAGGGTACGTAGACAACACTCTCCCCTCTCGTTGCTATGCATCACCATGATCTTGCGTGTGCGTAGGAAATTTTTTGAAATTACTATGTTCCCCAACAGGGGCGCCCTCCACCCTCGTGACCGCCTCGTGGCTTTCTTGACGGAGGGTCCAAGTCTCCTGGGTCTTATCTGATGAGAAAATTGCGTTCCCGAAGGTTTCATTCCGTTTGGACTCCGTTTGATATTCTGTTTCTCTGAAACACTGAAATAGGCAAAAAAACAGCAATTCTGGGATGGGCCTCCGGTTAATAGGTTAGTCCCAAAAATAATATAAAAGTGGAAAATAAAGCCCAATATAGTCCAAAACAATAGGTAATATACCGTGGAGCAATCAAAAATTATAGATACATTGGAGACGTATCAAGCATCCCCAAGCTTAATTCCTGCTCGTCCTCGAGTAGGTAAATGATAAAAACAGAATTTTTGATGCGAAGTGCTACTTGGCATAATTTCAATGTAAATCTTCTTAATTGTGGTATGAATATTCAGATTCAAAAGATTCAAGACAAAAGTTCATGTTGACATAAAAATAATAATACTTCAAGCATACTAACAAAGCAATTATGTCTTCTCAAAATAACATGGCCAAAGAAAGCTATCCCTACAAAATCATATAGTCTGGCTATGCTCTATCTTCACCACACAAAGTATTTAAATCATGCACAACCCCGATGACAAGCCAAGCAATTGTTTCATACTTTTGACATTTTCAAAACTTTTTTGATCTTCACGCAATACATGAGCGTGAGCCATGGATATAGCACTATATGTGGAATAGAATGGAGGTTGTGGAGAATACAAAAAGAGGGGAAGATAGTCTCACATCAACTAGGTGTATCAACGAGCTATGGGGATGCCCATCAATAGATATCAATGTGAGTGAGTAGGGATTGCCATGCAACGGATGCACTAGAGCTATAAGTATATGAAAGCTCAACAAAAGAAACTAAGTGGGTGTGCATCCAACTCGCTTGCTCACGAAGACCTAGGGCATTTTGAGGAAGCCCATCATTGGAATATACAAGCCAAGTTCTATAATGAAAAATTCCCACTAGTATATAAAAGTGACAGAATGAGAGACTCTCTATCATGAAGATCATGGTGCTACTTTGAAGCACAAGTGTGGTAAAAGGATAGTAACATTGTCCCTTCTCTCTTTTTCTCTCATTTTTTTGTTTGGGCCTTTTTCTTATGGCCTCCTTTTTTTCGTCCGGAGTCTCATCCCGACTTGTGGGGTAATCATAGTCTCCATCATCCTTTCATCACTTGGGACAATGCTCTAAAAATGATGATCATCACACTTTTTATTTTTCTTACAACTCAACAATTATAGCTCAATACTTAGAACAAAATATGACTCTATATGAATGCCTCCGGTGGTGTACCGGGATATGCAATGAATCAAGAGTGACATGTATGAAAGAATTATGAACCGTGGCTTTGCCACAAATACGATGTCAACTACATGATCGTGCTAGCAATATGACAATGATGGAGCGTGTCATAATGAACGGAACGGTGGAAAGTTGCATGGAAATATATATCGGAATGGCTATGGAAATACCATGATAGGTAGGTATGGTGGCTGTTTTGAGGAAGGTATTTGGTGGGTGTATGATACCGGCGAAAAGTGCGCGGTATTAGAGAGGCTAGCAATGGTGGAAGGAAGGAAAGTACGTATAATCCATGGACTCAACATTAGTCATAAAGAACTCATATACTTATTGCAAAAATCTAGAAGTTATCAAAGCAAAGTATTACGCGCATGCTCCTAGGGGGATAGATTGGTAGGAAAAGACCATCGCTCGTCCCCGACCGCCACTCATAAGGAAGACAATCAATAAATAAATCATGCTCCGACTTCGTCACATAACGGTTCACCATACATGCATGCTACGGGAATCACAAACTTTAACACAAGCATTTCTCAAATTCACAACTACTCAACTAGCATGACTCTAATATCACCATCCTCATATCTCAAAACAATTATCAAGCATCAATTTTTTTCTTAGTATTCAACGCACTCAAAAGAAAGTTTTACAAATCTTGAATACCAATCATATTATTATTAAGCAAATTACCATGCTATTAAGACTCTCAAAATAATCTAAGTGAAGCATGAGAGATCAATAGTTTCTATAAAACAAATCCACCACCATGCTCTAAAAGATATAAGTGAAGCACTAGAGCAAAACTATAAAACTCAAAAGATATAAGTGAAGCACTACAGTAAAACTATAGAGCTCAAAAGATGTAAGTGAAGCACATAGAGTATTCTATAAAATTCCAAATTATGTATGGCTCTCTCAAAAGGTGTTTACAGCAAGGATTATTGTGGTAGACTAACAAGCAAAGACTCAAATCATAAAAGACGCTCCAAGCGAAACACATATCATGTGGTGAATAAAAATATAGCTCGAATTAAAGTTACCGATAGAAGTAGACGAAAGAGGGGATGCCTTCCAGGGCATCCCCAAGCTTTGGCTTTTAGGTGTCCTTATATTATCTTGGGGGTGACATGGGCATCCCCAAGCTTAGGCTCTTGCCACTCCTTGTTCCATAATCCATCAAATCTTTACCCAAAACTTGAAAACTTCACAACACAAAACTTAAAGTAGAAAATCTCGTGAGCCCCGTTAGCGAAAGAAAAAAAAATATCACTTCAAGGTACTGTAATGAACTCATTCTTTATTTATATTGGTGTCAAACCTACTTTATTCCAAATTCTCTATGGTTTATAAACTATTTTACTAGCCATAGATTCATCAAAATAAGCAAACAACACATGAAAAACAGAATCTGTCAAAAACAGAACAGTCTGTAGTAATCTGTAGCTAGAGCAAGATCTGGAACCCCAAAAATTCTAAAATAAATTGCTGGACGTGAGGAATTTATCTATTAATCATCTTAAAAAATAATTAACTAAATATTACTCTCCAAATAAAAATGAAAGCAGTTCTCGTGAGCGCTAAAGTTTCTGTTTTTTTACAGCAAGTTCAACAAGACTTTCCCCAAGTCTTCCCAACGGTTCTACTTGGCACAAACACTAATTAAACACAAAAAACACAACCAAAACAGAGGATAAATAATTTATTTATTACTAAACAGGAGCAAAAATCAAGGAATAAAAATAAAATTGGGTTGCCTCCCAACAAGCGCTATCGTTTAACGCCCCTAGCTAGGCATAACAAGCAAGAATAGATCTAGGTATTGCCATCTTTGGTAGGCAATCCATAACTGGCTCTCATGATAGATTCATATGGTAATTTTATTTTCTTTCTAGGGAAGTGTTCCATGCCCTTTTTTAATGGAAATTGAAATCTAATATTCGCTTCCTTCATATCAATAATTGCACCAACCGTTCTAAGGAAAGGTCTACCGGGAATAATAGGGCAAGAAGGATTGCAATCTATATCAAGAACGATAAAATCTAAGGGCACATAAATTCTATTTGCAACAATAAGAACATCATTAATTCTTCCCATAGGTTTCTTAATAGTGGAATCCGCAATATGCAAGTTTAGAGAGCAATCATCAAAATCACGGAAATCTAGCAAATCACACAAAGTTTTGGGAATAGTAGAGACACTAGCACCCAAATCACACAAAGCATAAAACTCATAATCTTTAATTTTAATTTTAATAGTAGGTTCCCACTCATCATAAAGTTTTCTAGGGATAGAAACTTTCAACTCAAATTTTTCTTCATAAGATTTCATCAAGGCATCAACGATATGTTCGGTAAAGGCTTTATTTTGACTATAAGCATGAGGAGAATTTAGCACGGATTGCAACAAGGAAATACAATCAATTAAAGAGAAATTTTAATAATTAAATTCCTTGAAATCCAATATAGTGGGTTTAGCATCATCTAGGGTTTTATTTCTTTTAATCCCACTTTTATCAATTTCATCATCAAGATCTAAATACTCCAAATTTTTAGAACGCCTTCTAGGTAAAGGTGGATCATATTCAGTCCCGTCATTATCAAGATTAATATTGCAACACAAAGATTTAATAGGAGACACATCAATAACTTTTAGATCTTCATCTTTATTTTCATAGGAATTGGAAGAACACGCTTTAATAAAGGCATCTTTCATAGCAAGCGTCCTAGTGGTTCTTTCCTTGCACTCATCAATGGAAATTCTCATGGCTTTGAGAGACTCATTAATATCATGCTTAGGAGGAATAGATCTAAGCTTTAAAGAATCAACATCAAGAGAAATTCTATCAATGTTCCTAGCCAAATCATCAATCTTAAGCAATTTTTCTTCAATCATAGCATTAGAATTCTTTTGCGAAGAAATAAATTATTTAATATTAGATTCAAAATTAGAGGGCATCTTATTATAATTTCCATAAGAATTGTTGTAGGAATTACCATAATTATTAGAGGGATTACTAGGATAAGGCCTAGAGTTGAAATTCCCTCTATATGTGTTGTTACCAAAATTATCCCTACCAACAAAATTCACATCCATAGATTCATTGTTATTCTCAATCAAAGTAGACAAAGGAATATCATTAGGATCAGATGAAACACTCTTAGTAGCAAATAATTTCATAAGTTCATCCATCTTTCCACTCAAAACATTAATTTCTTCTATCGCATGCACTTTTTTTATTAGTTGATCTTTCAGTGTGCCATTGAGAATAATTAACCATAATATTATCTAGGAGTTTAGTAGCATCTCCTAAAGTGATTTCCATAAAAGTGCCTCCCGAGGCCGAATCTAAAAGATTTCTAGAAGCAAAATTCAATCCGGCATAAAATTTTGTATAATCATCCACAAATTCAAACCATGAGTAGGGCAATTACGTATCATTAATTTCATTCTCTCCCAAGCTTTTGCAACACGTTCATGATCAAGTTGCCTAAAATTCATAATATCGTTTCTAAGAGAGATCATCTTAGCGGGAGGAAAATACTTAGAGATAAAAACATCTTTGCATTTGTTCCATGAATCAATACTATTTTTAGGCAAATATGAAAACCAAGCTTTAGCACGATCTCTAAGCGAAAAAGGAAATAGCTTCAATTTAACAATATCATTATCGACATCTTTCTTCATTTGCATGTCACACAAATCAACGAAGCTATTAAGATGGGTAGCGGCATCTTCACTAGGAAGGCCGGAAAACGGATCTTTCATGACAAGATTCAGCAAAGCAGCATTAATTTCACAAGATTCAGCATCGGTAAGAGGAGCAATTGGAGTGCTAAGGAAATCATTATTGTTGGTATTGGTGAAGTCACACAATTTGGTATTATCTTGAGCCATCGCGACAAACAAGCAATCCAACACACGAGCAAACAAAAGGCAAATGGGCAAAAGAGGCAAATAGAGAAAGAGAGGGAGGATAGATAGAGAGGGCAAATAAAACGACAAGGGTGAAGTGGGGGATAGGAAAATGAGAGGCAAATGGCAAATAATGTAATGCGGGAGATAGGGATTGTGATGGGTACTTGGTATGTTCACTTCTGCGCACACTCCCCGGCAACAGCGCCAGAAATTCTTCTTGCTACCTCTTGAGCATTGCGTTGGATTTCCCCGAAGAGGAGAGGACGATGCAGCAAAGTAGCGTAAGTATTTCCCTTAGTTTTTGAGAAACAAGGTATCAATCCAGTAGGAGGCTACGCGCGAGTCCCTCATACCTACACAAAAACAATAGCTCAACGCAACCAACGCGCTTAGGGGTTGTCAATCCCTTCACGGTCACTTACGAAAGTGAGATCTGATAGAGATGATAGATAATATTTTTGGTATTTTTGGTATAGATATGCAAAGTAAAAAGTAAATGGGAAAAGTAAAAAAGCAAAGCAGTAATAAAGTGATGGAGATTGATATGATGAGGAAGAGACCCGGGGGCCATAGGTTTCACTAGTGGCTTCTCTCAAGAGCATAAGTATTCTATGGTGGGTGAACAAATTACTGTTGAGCAATTGATAGAATTGAGCATGGTTATGAGAATATCTAGGTATGATCATGTATATAGGCATCACGTCCGAGACAAGTAGACCGACTCTTGCCTGCATCTACTACTATTACTCCACTCATCGACCGCTATCCAGCATGCATCTAGAGTATTAATTTAAAAACAGAGTAACGCCTTAAGCAAGATGACTTGATGTAGAGGGATAGTTTCATGCAATATGATAAAAAAACATCTTGTTATCCTCGATGGCAACAATACAATATGTGCCTTGCTGCCCCTTCTATCACTGGGAAAGGACACCGCAAGATCGAACCCAAAGCTCAGCACTTCTCCCATGGCAAGAAAAACCAATCTAGTAGGCCAAACCAAACTGATAATTCGAAGAGACTTGCAAAGATAACCAATCATACATAAAAGAATTCAGAGAAGATTCAAATATTATTCATAGATAGACTGGATCATAAACCCACAGTTCATCGGTCTCAACAAACACACCACAAAAAGAAGATTACATCGAATAGATCTCCACGAGAGAGGGGGAGAACATTGTATTAAGATCCAAAAAGAGAGAAGAAGCCATCTGGCAACTAACTATGGACCCGTAGGTCTGAAGTAAACTACTCAGACTTCATCGGAGGGGCTTGGTTGATGATGTAGAAGCTCTCCGAGCTCGATGCCCCCTCCGGCGGAGCTCCGGAACAGGCCCCAAGATGGGATATCGTGGATACAGAAAGTTGCGGCGGTGGAATTAGGTTTTTGGCTCCGTATCTGATCGTTTGGGGTATGTAGGTATATATAGGAGGAAGGAGTACATCAGTGGAGCTTTGAAGGGGCCCATGAGGCAGGGGGCGCACCCTAGGAGGGGGCGCGCCCTCCAACCTCGTGACTGCCTCGTGGCTTTCTTGATGGAGG
This sequence comes from Triticum aestivum, assembly GCF_018294505.1. NCBI lineage: Eukaryota > Viridiplantae > Streptophyta > Magnoliopsida > Poales > Poaceae > Triticum > Triticum aestivum. The sequence continues at coordinate 25,442,263 of NC_057806.1, forward strand.
CTCCAAGTCTCCTGGGTCTTATCTGATGAGAAAATCGCGTTCCCGAAGGTTTCATTCCGTTTGGACTCCGTTTGATATTCTGTTTCTCCGAAACACTAAAATAGGCAAAAAACAGCAATTCCTGGCTGGGCCTCCGGTTAATAGGTTAGTCCCAAAAATAATATAAAAGTGGAAAATAAAGCCCAATATAGTCCAAAACAGTAGGTAATATAGCATGGAGCAATCAAAAATTATAGATACGTTGGAGACGTATCAAGGAGCTCCGGCGAGCCTCCCGCAGCGGCGAGTTCGCTGGAGAGCGTCGGAAACGCGCTACGGGGCTTGGTTTCGCGCGTTCTGGGGCTCTATCGAACGAGCGTCAAACGCCACATCCAAACGAGGTAGCGCGGGGCTTCAGAAATGGCCGGACGACGAGGTACCGCGGCGGCCGAAATTTCGGAAACGTGCAGGTGTGTGGCTACGGCTCGATTCTGAGAGGCTAAGCGGCCAGGCGGCAGCAGCAGGCCTCCAGGAGCGTACTACGGGTACCAGACGGAGCAGGAGGAGCTCGGGAGCTCGTGCGCGGCAGCAATGGCGGACGGCGGAGCACGACCGCGGTGACGTTCGCACACGGGCCTGAGGGCGAGCGAGAAGAGGAGGGCGGAGAGGCGGAGCTCACTGTGCGGCTAAGAAAAGCCCTTGACGGCTTAGGAGCAACAGGGGTTCTCGAGGTCACCGCCAAGCTTCGGAGATAGAGGCGAAAGGGGACGACAGTGATCGGCAGCTGCAGGGGCCCTCGGCTCCAATGGAGGACCCCAGGCGACGTGGATGAGGACGGCGGAGCGGACGGACAGGGCCGGTGGCCTCGGGGTTGCCGGTGGCCATGGTGGAGCGCGGTGCTCGGCGGCGATGGAGCTCGGTGGTGATGGATGTGAAGGAAGAGAGGAGAGGAGGAGCGGACGAGGGAAGTGAGCGGGCGAGTAGGGTGGCAGAGCAAGTGGAAGGGGAGCCTGAGGCGTCGAGGGGATCCTTATCCCCCTCGTCGATGGCGAGGTGGTTCGGCGGTGAGGCACGGGCGCGCGCTCTCGGTCGGTTGAACAGGGGGAGGGGAGAGTGACCGGGGAGGTAGGTGGGCCGGCCTGTTGGGATGGGCCGAAGCCCAAGGGGAGGCCAGGGGCTCTCCCACCCCTTCTCCTTTTCTTTTCCTTTTTCTTTTTTTAAAGCTTTTCTATTTTAGATATTTTAGGCCACTTAGAAATTTTGCAAAAATGTAGGTTCACCACCAATATTATCAAAAGAATATTTGCCACATGATGAACATTTTAGTTTTCATGTTTGAGCAATTTTGAATTTCACTTAGAATTTGATTTTGAATTAAACTGGAATAATGAAAGAGATAGAAGACAATGATGACCAAACACTTGTTTAGCAAAAGGATTAACTTAACCCCAGGGGTTACTGTAGCATCAGTACGCCAGGGTGTTACAAATAATAAAAATTTATCATGATATAAGGAAATATAAATAACAACTTTATTATTGCCTCTAGGGCATATTTCCTTCAGACTCCCACTTGCACTAGAGTCAATAATCTAGATTACACAGTAATGATTCTAACACCCATGGAGTCTCGGTGTTGATCATGAGAGAGGCTTAGTCAACGGGTCTGCAACATTCAGATCCGTATGTATCTTGCAAATCTCTATGTCTCCCTCCTTGACTTGATCGCAGATGAAATTGAAGCATCTCTTGATGTGCCTGGTTCTTTTGTGAAATATGGATTCCTTTGCCAAGGAAATTGCACTAGTATTGTCACAAAAGATTTTCATTGGACCCGATGCACTAGGTATGACACCTAGATAGGATATGAACTCCTTCATCCAGACTCCTTCATTTGCTGCTTCCGAAGCATCTATGTACTCCGCTTCACACGTAGATCCCGCCACGACGCTTTGCTTAGAACTGCACCAACTGATAGCTCCATCGTTCAATAAAAACACGTATCCGGTTTGAGACTTAGAGTCATCCGGATCAGTGTCAAAGATTGCATCGATTTAACCATTTACGACGAGCTCTTTGTCACCTCCATAAACGAGAAACATATCCTTAGTCCTTTTCAGGTATTTTAGGATGTTCTTGACCGCTGTCAAGTGATCCACTCCTGGATTACTTTGGTACCTCCCCGCTAAACTAATAGCAAGGCACACATCAGGTATGGTACATAGCATTGCATACATGATAGAGCCTATGGCTGAAGCATAGGGAACATCTTTCATTTTCTCTCTATCTTCTACAATGGTCGGGCATTGAGTCTGACTCAATTTCACACCTTGTAACACAGGCAAGAACCCTTTCTTTGCTTGATCCATTTTGAATTTCTTCAAAACTTTATCAAGGTATGTGCTTTGTGAAAGTCCAATTAAGTGTCTTGATCTATCTCTATAGATCTTGATGCTCAATATTTAAGCAGCTTCACCGAGGTCTTTCATTGAAGAAGTCCTATTCAAGTATCCTTTTATGCTATCCCGAAATTTTATATCATTTCCAATCAGCAATATGTCATCCACATATAATATTAGAAATGCTACAGAGCTCCCACTCACTTTCTTGTAAATACAAGTTTCTTCAAAAGTCTGTATAAAACCATATGCTTTGATCACACTATCAAAACGTTTATTCCAACTCCGAGATGCTTGCACCAGTCCATAGAAGGATCGCTGGAGCTTGCACACTTTATTAACACCCTTTGGATCGATAAAACCTTCATGTTGCATCATATACAACTCTTCTTCCAGAAATGCATTCAGGAATGCAGTCTTTACATCCATTTGCCAAATTTCATAATCATAAAATGCGGCAATTGCTAACATGATTCGGACAGACTTAAGCATCGCTACGGGTGAGAAAGTCTCATCGTAGTCAACTCCTTGAACTTCTCGAAAACCTTTTGCAACAAGTCGAGCTTTGTAGACAGTAACATTACCGTTAGCGTCAGTCTTCTTCTTGAAGATCCATTTATTCTCGATGGCTTGCCGATCATTAGGCAAGTCAACCAAAGTCCACACTTTGTTCTCATACATGGATCCCATCTCAGATTTCATGGCCTCAAGCCATTTTGCGAAATCTAGGCTCATCATCGCTTCCTCATAGTTCGTAGGTTCGTCATGGTCAAGTAACATGACCTCCAGAATAGGATTACCGTACCACTCTCGTGTGGATATTACTCTGGTTAACCTACGAGGTTCGGTAGTAACTTGATCTGAAGTTACATGATCTTCATCATTAGCTTCCTCACTAATTGGTGTAGGAGTCGCAGGAACAGATTTCTGTGATGAACTACTTTCCAATAAGGGAGCAAGTATATTTACCTCATCAAGTTCTACTTTCCTCCCACTCACTTCTTTCGAGAGAAACTCCTTCTCAAGAAAGGATCCATTCTTAGCAACGAATGTCTTGCCTTCGGATCTGTGATAGAAGGTGTACCCAACAGTTTCCTTTGGGTATCCTATGAATACACATTTCTCCGATTTGGGTTTGATCTTATCAGGTTGAAGCTCTTTCACATAAGCATCGCAGCCCCAAACTTTAATAAACGACAACTTTGGTTTCTTGCCAAACCACAGTACATAAGGTGTCATCTCAAAGGATTTAGATGGTGCCCTATTTAACGTGAATGCGGCCTTCTCTAAAGCATAACCCCAAAACGATAGCGGTAAATTAGTACGAGACATCATAGATCGCACCATATCTAGTAAACTATGATTACGATGTTCGGACACACCATTACGCTGTGGTGTTCTGGGTGGCATGAGTTGCGAAACTATTCCACATTGTTTCAAATGAAGACCAAACTCGTAACTCAAATATTCTCCTCCACGATCAGATCGTAGAAACTTTATTTTTTTTCTTACGATGATTTTCCACTTCACTCTGAAATACTTTGAACTTTTCAAATGTTTCGGACTTATGTTTCATCAAGTAGATATACCCATATCTGCTCAAATCATCTGTGAAGGTGAGAAAATAACGATACCCGCCGCGAGCCTCAACATTCATCGGAACACACACATCAGTATGTATGATTTCCAACAATCATCTGTTGCTCGCTCCATAGTTTCGGAGAATAGCGTTTTAGTCATCTTGCCCATGAGGCATGGTTCACAAGTACCAAGTGATTCATAATCAAGGGATTCCAAAAGTCCATCAGAATGGAGTTTCTTCATGCGCTTTACACCAATATGACCTAAACGGCAGTGCCACAAATAAGTTGCACTACCATTATCAACTCTGCATCTTTTAGCTTCAATATTATGAATATGTGTATCACTACTATCGTGATTCATCAAAAATAGTCCACTCTTCAAGGGTGCATGACCATAAAAGATATTACTCATATAAATAGAACGACCATTATTCTTAGATTTAAATGAATAACCGTCTCGCATCAAACAAGATCCAGATATAATGTTCATGCTCAACGCTGGCACCAAATAACAATTATTCAGGTCTAAAATTAATCCCGAAGGTAGATGTAGAGGTAGCGTGCTGACCGCGATCACATCGACTTTGGAACCATTTCCCACATGCATCGTCACCTCGTCCTCAGCCAATCTTCGCTTAATCCGTAGCCCCCGTTTCGAGTTGCAAATATTAGCAATAGAACCAGTATCAAATACCCAGGTGCTACTGCGAGCATTAGTAAGGTACACATTGCTACCTCTTGAGCACTGCGTTGGTTTTCCCCAAAGAGGAAGGGATGATGCAGCAAAGTAGTGTAAGTATTTCCCTCAGTTTTTGAGAACCAAGGTATCAATCCAGTAGGAGGCTACGCGCAAGTCCCTCGCACCTGCACAAAACAAATAAATCCTCGCAACCAACGCGATAAGGGGTTGTCAATCCCTACACGGTCACTTACGAGAGTGAGATCTGATAGATATGATAAGATAATATTTTTGGTATTTTTGTGATAAAGGTGCAAAGTAAAAAATCAAAGGAAATAACTAAGTGTTGGGAGATTAATATGATGAAGATAGACCCGGTGGCCATAGGTTTCACTAGTGGCTTCTCTCGAAAGCATAAGTATTCTACGGTGGGTGAACAAATTACTATTGAGCAATTGACAGAATTGAGCATAGTTATGAGAATATCTAGGCATGATCATGTATATAGGCATCACGTCAAAGACAAGTAGACCGACTCTTGCCTGCATCTACTACTATTACACCACTCATCGACCGCTATCCAGCATGCATCTAGAGTATTAAGTTAATGAAAGCAGAGTAACGCCTTAAGCAAGATGACATGATGTAGAGGGATAAACTCATGCAATATGATGAAAACCCCATCCTGTTATCCTCGATGGCAACAATACAATACGTGCCTTGCTGCCCCTACTGTCACTGGGAAAGGACACCGCAAGATTGAACCCAAAGCTAAGCACTTCTCCCATTGCAAGAAAGATCAATCTAGTAGGCCAAACCAAACTGATAATTCGAAGAGACTTGCAAAGATAACCAATCATACATAAAATAATTCAGAGAAGATTCAAATATTGTTCACAGATAGACTTGATCATAAACCCACAATTCATCGATCTGAACAAACACACCGCAAAAAGAAGATTTCATCAAATAGATCTCCACAAGAGAGGGGGAGCACATTGTATTGAGCTCCAAAAAGAGAGAAGAAGCCATATAGCTACTAACTATGGACCCGTAGGTCTGAGCTGAACCACTCACACTTCATCGGTGGGGCTATGGTGTTGATGTAGAAGCCCTCCGTGATCGATGCCCCCTCCGGCAGAGCTCCGGAACAGGCCCCAAGATGGGATCTCGTGGATACAGAAAGTTGCGGCGGTGGAATTAGGGTTTTGGCTCCGTATCTGATCGTTTGGGGGTACGTAGGTATATATAGGAGGGAGGAGTACGTCGGTGCAGCAACAGGGGCCCACTAGGGTGGAGGGCGCGCCTGGGGGGGTAGGCACGCCCCCTACCTCATGGCCTCTTCTTTTGTGCCTTGACATAGGGTCCAAGTCTCCTGGGTCTTGTTCATTGAGAAAATCACGTTCCCAAAGGTTTCATTCCGTTTGGACTCCGTTTGATATTCCTTTTCTTCGAAACCCTAAAACAGGCAAAAAACAGCAATTCTGGGTTGGGCCTCCGGTTAATAGTTTAGTCCCAAAAATAATATAAAAGTGGATAAAAAGCCCAATAATGTCCAAAACAGTAGATAATATAGCATGGAGCAATCAAAAATTATAGATACATTGGAGATGTATCACACATCAATAACATGTATATCACATATACCTTTGTTCACCTTGCCATCCTTCTTATCCGCCAAATGCTTGGGGCAGTTCTGCTTCCAGTGACCAGTCCCTTTGAAGTAGAAGCACTCAGTCTCAGGTTTAGGTCCACACTTGGGCTCCTTCACTTGAGCAGCAACTATCTTGCTTTTCTTCTTGAAGTTCCCCTTCTTCCCACTACAAAAAAAGACACATCCGTGACATTTTGGGTCGAACGAAATTTTTTTCTGTCATACATATGACACTTCTATGACGATAATTGTGACAAAACCCGGTATCATCATAATGTGGTGGGATCCTACTTCTATGACAAAAAATCATGACAGAAAATGGGCTTTTCATCCTGGGCGGGCCAGAGACGCAGCTGCATCACATTCTTTGGGCCGTCCATGATAGAAAAAACCGTGGTAGAAGGGAGGGGTAGGAAAATTTCGGGGAGTTCCCGGTTACGGTGGGAGGTCGGGGCCGAGCGATGCGCGTTTCTCTCATACACGTACGCGCGTGTGTGCGAGGCATTGGCTCTAACTGAACCCGAGCGAGGCATTGGGCTCTAACTGAACCCGAGCGATTGCACTACAGGCTAGGTGTTACTGAACCCGAGCGATCGATTGATGGTTGTTAACTGAACCCGATCGAGTGATTCCTTCGCTACTGCTGCTAACTGAAGCCGATCGATTGGATGAACGGTGAGTGTTGCAGGGGGGTTGGATGAACAGTGAGCACTGGCGTTGCCTCTGGATGAACAGGACCCGTGGTGTGGAGTGATGGATGAATAGTAGACGGTGGAGGGGTGCCCGTGGAGGGGTCGTTGAATAGGACCCTCGTGGTGTGGAGGGCTGGATGAACAGTAGACGATGGAGGGGTGCCCATGGAGGGGTGGTTGAACAGTAGCCGATGGAGTAGCGCATGGTGGAGGCTGGATTAACAGGAGCCCATGGAGTCTGGAGGAGGTCGATGGTAGCCCGTGGAGGCTGGAGGAGGTCAACGGTGGAGATGAACAGTATCCCGTGGAGTCCCGTTTTGCGGTACGCCACACCCCTCCCGATGAACAGGACCCCCGTTTCCACCGTAGGAGGTCTGTTTCGTCCGTTCTGTGGTACGCCACACCCCTCCCGATTAACAGGACCCTGTTTCGACCGTAGGAGGTCTGTTTCGTCCGTTTTACGATACGTCACACCCCTCCCGATCAACAGGACCCCCGTTTCTACCGTAGGAGGTCCGTTTCCTCCATTTTGCGGTACGCCACACCCCTCCCGATCAACAGGACCCCGTTCCGAACGTAGGAGGTCCGTTTCCTCTGTTTTGCGGTACACCAGGCCTCGTTTCCATTGTCTGTTCTGCCCAAGCCCTCCCAATGAACACGACCACGCATTCCGTTCCGACCCAGCCGGTTGGCTCCCACGCGTTCCATTGCCTCCCGAAGAACACGACGCATTCCGTTGCCTCCCCATGAACACGACGCATTCCGTTGCCTCCCCATGAACACGACACATTCTGTTGCCTCCCCATGAACATGACGACGACGCTGTTTCTCCGTTCCGACCCAGCCATGTACACGAGCCCTGGCCGTACGTATACGCGAGTAGGCGTTCGAGACCTTGCTCGTATGTACACATACATGGCCGTATTTTCTTTCTTGCACCCTGGCCGCTGTACGTACGTGTACATGCTACGTGCACGCCTCTACTATGACACGTGCGCGTCTCTACTACGACACGTGCCCGCCTCTACATCGACCAGTATGTACGTACACGTTCGCGACCAGAATGACAACGCTACGTATGCTTCGACCAGGTGGGTCCCGACTGTCAGGCACTTCCTTGCCTGCGAAGATGTAGCTGGTGGGTCCCAGCAGTCAGGGGGCGAATCATTTTTTTTTTACCCGGACGCACTTCCTTGCGTGAGAAGATGTAGCCGGTGGGTCCCAGCAGTCTGGGGGCGAATTGTTTTTTTTTTGCCCGAACGCACTTCCTTGCGTGCGAAAGTGCAGCTGGTGGGTCCCAGCAGTCAGGGGGGCGAATCTTTTTTTTTGCTCGGGCACACTTCCTTGCGTGCGAAGATGAAGCTGGTGGGTCCCAGCAGTCAGGGGGAAACGTTTTTTCCACGAAATACAGTGGCCCGTCCGGTGGGTCCCAGCTGTCAAGTGGAGGAATCATTATTTTCCGCGTAATAAGGAGGCACTTCCTTGCTGCGGCCGTGGACCCAGCTGTCAGCCTCTCCATGTACAGTCCACGTCGATGGAAGTTTTTCCTTGACCACATTGACCAGGCCGCGCCGAGAGAACCACGGCGGTGCACGACGGCAAGGCCTAGGAAGGGGACGATGTAGAGCCGGGGAAGACGCGGGAGTGGAAGCCCGTGCGGAGAGGAGTACGAGGGTTCACTGGTTCGGCTGCGGTGTGAGGCTGTCGTCGCCGCAGGGCCTGGCCAGCGGTCGGGATAGTAGGGGGCGGTGAGGCCTCCGTGGCAGCACAGCCGGCCACGGGAGACAGGAGCATGCGGCACGACCGACGCTGCTTTGGGCGGCTGGAGCAAGAAGACCAGAGGTTGAAGAAGCACTACGGCCGTTGGATGGACATCGTACGGTCACTGGAGCTTGAATCGTTCATATTGACTAAGTTGACAAAGCCCCCCATCCCCATCAACTTAGTTGGCCCACAAGTCATCCTCCCACTATGGTGGGTCCCAGCTAGCAGGGGGTATTCATTTTTTGTGCGTAATAAGGAGGCACTTCCTTGCATGCAAAGATATAGCTGGTGGGTCCGACATGTCAGCGGGGGAACATTTTTTTGCGAAATACAGAGGCCCTTCCGGTGGGTCCCAGCTGTCAGGTCGAGGAATCATTATTTTGCGCGTACAGTCCACGGCCGATGGATGTCGTTTGTTGACCATGTTGACCAGGCCGTGCCAAGAGCACCATGGCGGTGGACGACGAGGAGGCCTAGGAAGGGAACGACACGGAGCCGGGGAAGACTCGGCAATGGTTGCCCACACGGTGGGGAGTACGAGGGTTTACTGGTCCGGCTGCCGTCACCGGAAAATAACAGGAGGTGTGGGTGAGTAGAGGAATGGCTTGACCAGCAACAAAGTAGGGTGGGGCGGTGCGGCCTGTGCGGCAGCACAGCCGGCCACGGGAGGCGGGAGCAGGCAGTCCCAGCGGAGCTGGTTTGGGCGGCTGGAGCAAGAAGATCAGATATTGAAGAAGCAGCACGGCCGTTGGATTAACATCCAACGGTCACTATTGCTAGAATCGTTTGTGGACTAAGTTGACAAAGCCAAAGTATACGTCAACCTAGTAGACCCACAAGTCAGCCTCCAAATCTATCCCAAACAGCATACAGCCCGAAATTTCTAGCCAGATTCAAATTAATTTTAAATCTAAATATACCTTAATTTAAATTCAATGAAATTTTACCCGCACAAAAACAATGAAATTTAAAATATCAAAATCCGAAAGAAAACAGTATTTTGGAACATATTGCCAGTTTGTTGTATTTTTTCATTTTACAGCCCATTTATTATTACTTATAGCCCATTTTCTGGGCAAAATGCATCCCTCCTCGTCTTGAAAGATTTCCGGCCCAGCAGGGCATAGAAAAGCAAGTAGGCCTACGTTGGTTATTCTACAAAAAACAAAATAGCTGGCTAGCCATTTTTAGAAAGGAAAAAACAAACTGGGCTGGTCATGTGCTAAACATATGAAATAAAAGCCTGGGCTAGACGGGCCATGGGTCCCGCACAACCCAGTTGATACCCTTCTCTGTCCTGAAAAAACAAAATTACTGTGCGCGCTGTTGGGTCCGTACTGTCATCCTCACCATGTACAGTCATCTCCTTATTCCTCTCGGTTGTTGACCATGTTGACAACACTGGAGGGCAGCGCCGCGGCGAGCGAACCAAGGTGGAGGACGATGGTGAGGCCTCGGACGAGAACGAATAGGAGCCGGGGAAGATCACAACAACCGTGGGAGGCGGGAGCAGGCGGTCCCGCCGGCTCTGGTTTGGCTTTGGTGGCTCGAGGAAGAAGAGACTGAAGAAACGCGACAGACGTTGAATGTCAATCCAACGGTCAAGGTTGGCACAATCGTTTGTTGACTAAGCGGACACCAAGTAGCATACTTTTTTATATATAGGAAGAAAACTGCGAGGAAAATGCGTTCGTCTGCCGTCCTCCTCACAGGGAACGTTCGCCACATAAGTGACTAGCACCCTTGGTTTTCAACCCAGAGGTCTTGGGTTCGAGTCCCAGGAACTCTCAATTTTGTCCTCCTTCCTTCCTTGCAAAAAAAGGGAAAGAAAATCAAAGACTTGGAAGGTGTACAGAACAAGCTAGTGTACAAGTAAAGAGACGTTGCCGAGTTTTAGAAAAAAGAAAGACGTGCTCCTGTAGCTGGTTCAAATCCAAACCTAGACTATGACTATATTTGGTGCTATGCTACTCTGCAAGTAATGAAATTGACATATCCAACATTCGCTTCTCCTCTTCTCTACTTACTCTGCCTAGCATCAGAAGCTCTGGCCGCAGCAACCATGTCTGCTGGCTGCTCGTCCACCTGCTCTTCAGCAGGAAACAACCAGATATGCGCCAAGTCGCCACCCGTACCATCGCCTGTGGGTCTCATCACACCCATGCTGGCACGCGCACCATAGCCGATTGCTCATCGCAACCCGCTGCCGTTGGTGTGGTGCCACTGCTGCAAATCATGCAGAGTCATCCATCTCGTCTCAACCACAATCCGCAACCCTGGCCGAGTCTTCTACAAATGCTCGAATCATGGGGTAATAATATGTTTAAGTGTTGTTCTGCTGTTTTTAGTTGCTGATTTTTTTAATAGTTTGGTTGATGATCTTCCAATTTGATTCGTGCAGAAAAGGGAAGATTCGTGTGATTTGTATTTCTGGGAAGTTGCTGATGTGGGGGAATGCAACTACGCTGGTTATTTGGTTATCCGAGGAATCCCAATACCAGCAGGTTGGGGTGTTGGACAAGTAACTGAAGGAACGGCAGAAGAGGAAGATGCAGAGCAGAAGGTTAAAGATGTAGTTCCTCTGACCATGGCCAAGAAACAGCTGCTGAACGGCCTTGGCAGCAATGAGGAGATGAAAGAGCTTGTGAAGATGATGGGAAAAATCGATGTGCTCTATAGGATGATTATCTCTTTATTTGCAGTGTATGTAGCACTCGTGATGTATTCAGTGGCTACGACATGAGCACTTTGCTGAAACTAGTAATGAATGAAACATGTGTAGCAGGCTGGGCGTAGTGTTGTGAACATCTAATGATTTCTATCAACGGAAATCAGGGGGTATCCCCTTTTGCTCATATAAATAAATAAATAGCAGAGGCCCTTTCGGGTCAGCTTTGTTCTCATTCGAAGACGTCGAGCAAATTGTAGTGCAACAGCAAACTATGTCATCAAATTGAAGTTTCACAGCCAAATATGAGTACAACTAAACAACAATGTCATCATGTTTTAGTTGTCATACAATCACCAAACACAAATCAGCTTACATAACAAGTGATGTTCTAACAGCAAAATACTAAACAACATGGTCATCGGGTTTCAGTTGTCATAGCAAACACAATTTCACATAGTAGATAAAAAACGTCTTCTGACGGGAAAATACGACAAAAGCAATGTAATCATCATCCGCAGCAGCAGCGTCAACATCTTCGCCATGTGTATCAGTCTGAATCGTAATTCCCCACGGTGTCATCTTCTTCTTCGTCCTCAACATCCTCGAATGTTGGCTTCTTCTTGATCAACTCTTGTATGTCCACAACACGACAGGCAATCTTTTCGCCGGCGTCATTGATGTGATGGTTCTCAAAGATATTAGGAACATCTGTGTTATCTTGTACATCAGGAGCAGTGTAAGCATCATCTTGTTGTGCAACTTCATTACACGAATTCCTCTGCTCAAACCTTTGCAATACTCTCCAGTCATCGCTACGTGCAAATGTGTCTTCCAAGAAAAATATCTGTGTTGCTTGATTTGCCAAAATAAAAGGCTCGTTGGTCTGGTACGCCGCATTGACATTGATGGATTTGAAATAATCATCAGCTCTGGGTTTTGCGATCCTGGAAAACAGGTTATACCAACGACAGCACAACAGAACCACACACCGATGATCCTCAAAACTGGAGATATACTGCAACTGAACAATGTCTGTTATGTTAGCATACATTTCAGTTGTCTCTTTGTCATACGTATCCGTGCTCATGATGGCACTGTTTTGTGTCTTCCTGCCTTCGTCTCGTGCAAGGGTGTTGTAGCGCACATCTCCAACAACGCAAGATTCATAATGTCTTACCCGAGTATCAGGACCCATTGCTAGTGAGTAAAGGGCATCATCAACTGCCTGCCCATCCTCCCACATCTTCTTAACCTATGGTTAGAAAATAGACAAGCTGATCATCTTATGTACTCAATATATTAAAAAAACTGACAGTGCACTTCAAAAGCTTACATGGTTCTTGAACCATTTCGCAAATCCTGCCATAATCAGTTTGTCAATGTTTCTTGGATTTTGCGGCAGTAACTCCTCTTTGTAGATGCTGCACAACATAGTGATCGCGTCAAACATCTAAATATATAAGAATGTGCTGCAAGTTTAGTAGATTACGATGTATAAGCTGCAGTACTACACTTACTTGATATAAGGTAGTATCTCAGGACAGTTATTCAACACATACCAAACCATTTTGTCCAAATCTTTAGGTTTGTCCTCTTGTCGACTCTTCCCTGTAACTCGAACAGAATAATCGAAAACATTGAGCCCGGGATTGTCTTCACCCACCTCTTTGCTAAGCTGATCAGCTGTTTCAATGTATTTTGAGCAGAATGTCAACGCTTATGTAGCAATGTAGGCCTCTGCAATGGAACCCTCGGGTCTAGCTCTGTTCCTAACATAGCCCTTGAAAGTGCCTAGCCGCCTTTCAATAGGGTACATCCAGCCATACTGTACTGGACCTCTAAGTAGTGCCTCATCAGGTAGATGAACAGCCAAATGCACCATCACATCAAAGAAGGCTGGAGGATATATCTTCTCAAGGTCGCATAGGATAGTTGGTATCTTGTCTCTAAGACGCTCCAAAGCATCTATCCTGATATTCCTACTGCAGAGTTCCCTGAAGAATTGTCCCAACTCTGCAACTGCTCTGTATAAGTCAGGGCGGCCCAGTCCTCTAAGGATAACATGTAAAACCCTTTGAAGTAGGACGTGGCAGTCATGAGTTTTCAACCCTTGTACCTTGTTTCCATCTGCACTGACTCTCCTTTCAGGGTTGGAAGCAAATCCATGTGGGAATCTCACACGTGACAGGACCTCGCAGAATTCTTTTCTTTTTACCTTGTCCAAGACGTACACAGTTGGTGCCATATCCCGTGGTTTACCTTCATCTTGCACCGACAAATCCTTTCTGATACCCAGGTGTGTCAAATCAATCCTACATTTTAAGGTATCTTTCGTCTTGCCTTCAATATTAAGAAGTGTGCCGATAATGCTGTCACATATATTTTTCTTGATGTGCATCACATCAAGATTATGCCGTAGATCCAAATCTTTCCAATACTCCAAGTCCCACAAAGTGGGCCTGCGGGTAAACAATAATCTCTCTTCTACCCTGCCACGCTTCCTTTTCCCACTACCATTACCAGGATGGTTTCCTGGTGTAATATGCCTGACCTTCTCTAATTCCACTTGCAACTCATCAGCGGTGAACCTCTTTGGCGCATCACGGCTTTCATGATTTGCATTGAACACATGTCTTCGGTATTTTCTAGGATGCGGCTTGTCCTTGGCAAGGAAATGGCGGTGTCCAATGTAACAGATCTTGCTAAGTATTGCGTATGACAGCGGATTCCTATCACAGTGAACACATGCATTGTAACCATGTGTCGTTCGCCCTGACATAGTGCCCAAAGCTGGATAATCATGGATGCACCAAATTATAACAGCACACAGAAAGAAATCAGCTGGTGGGCTGCTATATAGGTCTCGAGTGAGAACACCCTTCCATAGCTGTTGAAGTTCCTCCACAAGAGGCTCCATGAACAAATCAAAATCCTTTCCAGGACTTTTTGGACCTGGGATGATCAAGGACATCATGTAGTTTAATTCTTTGGTGCAGACATTTGGAGGCATGTTGTAAGGGATAACAAGCACTGGCCACATGCTATATGTGGCGCCCTGGTGGCCAAATGGGTTAAATCCATCTGAAGCTAAGCCAATTCTAATGTTTCTCGGGTCAGCAGCAAACTCTTTGTGTTTATCATTGAAGCTTTTCCACTCACTACCATGAGATGGATGGCTCTTTACATTCTGATCTCTGTACTACTGGTTCCTAGAATGCCACAGTACATCCTCTCTTGTTTTAGCATCATGAAACAACCTCTGCAATCTTGGTGTAATTGGAAAATGTCTCAGAAGATTATGAGGAATCCTCTTCACAGCATCGCCATCTTTGCATCTTGATGATTTGCATTTAGGGCATTCACTTAAGTTGGCATAATCCTTCCCGAACAGAACACAATTATTCTATCCAATTCCAACTGCACGAAGGAAATTCTTCATTTTACTATAGGTGTGTGGCAGCTCAGACGCATCTGGGAAAGATTTGCGGAAAGCAGCCAACATCGCATCGAATGATTTGTTGGTCATCCGCTCAGATGTCTTCACCTGAAGAAAGGTGACCATAGCTGAGAATACTGACAGCTTATTTCCTGGGGTGACAGCAACGTTGCATTGTTCCAACATGCGGGCCCACCATTTTTCTTCTGCAGGTGAAAGTTCACGGAATGCACGAGCATTTCGTAGCATTGTTTCAATGTTGGTCAACCTCACTGGCTCTGCCACCACCACCTCCTCCTCTTCCACCTGAGCATCAGGCAGATCAAGATGGTGATCTGCTGCTTCCACGTAGTCAATAACATTGATGTTCATAGCTTCACCATGATGAACCCACCTAGTATATGTGACCGACATCCCATACAAGTGTAGATGATTTTGCACAGTTGACCGGGGTCTTGTAACTGAATTCATACAATTGCTACACGGGCAGAGCACATCTGATTTCGGACCACCATACTCAGCTCTGATAAAGTTCATGAAGTTTTCAACCCCCTCGACATATGCAGCGGAGGATCTTCGAGCAGAAGGTATCCAAGTCTTGTCCATCTGTTAGACATACAAATTAGTTCTTCTACTAGATATTATAGGAAAAACATATATGTTTTTTTATGAAGTCCAGAAAAAAATACCTAGGTCGATGTCTAAAGCTATGGCAAGATATTTGGACGAGCAGATCTAAGTAACGAGATATATGTAAAGCTAATTCAGCAAACAGATTTGAGTGCCAAATTATGGCAGGCTGTTTCAGCAGTCAATGAGACCGAGCAAACAACCATCGAACTATCGAAGGCCATCGCAGCAACAAAGATTGAGTATAAAATGGTGTAGAGCTATTTCACCTAACAGATTGGCTACTAGACCATGGCAATCTACGTCACAATAAATATATGGCAGGATATTTTAGCAACTAATCGGCCTTGGCATGCCATCTCAGCTAAGCAGATTGAGTGCAGAATAGGGCAAGGAAGCTTCTTAAGCAGAGCATATTGATAGTAAACTACTTCGGCAAACAGTGAGATTAACAGCGTCTATCAGCTAACATTCAGCGCTACACCGACATGAACGGGGCCTTAGTCTAGAATGCGCGTACCATGGGAGAAGCTGACTGCCGTGCGTCTCCACACAAACGTCGCCAGCGGTGGCGGCGCTGACCACCGTGCGCCTCCACAAGAACGTAGCCAGAGGTGGCGGCACGGCTAGAGGACGGCAGTCTACGAGAGCGTACTGTGGGAGCGAGAGGATCGCCGAACAGCGGCGCTGACGTATCGGCGCGGCGGGGAGGGCGGCTTTGGAGGAGCAAATGGAGTGGAGGGGGACAGGGGGAGGGGGGTTTGGGGAATATTATTGGCTAGTTAGCCGAAGGGCGGTTGAATCGGATTTGGGGGGAATTTTTGGGTGTGAAGGGGGGAGGATTTTCGCGCGGTGGGCGGGGGGAGTTTGGCGCATGGTCGGTTTCCCCAAGTGTAGTCCCACGTGTCAGTGAAGAGGCAAGCCGAAGCGCGTTCCGTTTGCGTGAGCCGTGTGCAGGACCGGACGTGTGTGGGGTGCAATGCGACCACGAGAGGAGTGCTGAGTGTACCGCCTTTTTTCCTTTTAAACTAGGTGCTTCGCCCCCTAAAAAAATTGTTGCTTCGCGCGATCCATCGATACTACTACTAGTAATCCGGTAATCCCGACTAAAACGGCGCGGCCGGGTCTTTTCCCGCACGATATGCTGGGAGGTTGGCTTAGTTGGGTTTTTTAGGATGAGTAATGCTACACCTACGTAATCCCAGTTACGTCATTAACATAATGTGAAACGTGTGAGCTGTTGATTGTAGATTGGGGGAGGGAGGGGTCCACCACCATGAAAATCAGGGGAGGGGAGAGAGAGGCAATTTACGTTAACCCTTTCGTAGGTTCCCGTAGATGTAGAAAGATGTGAAATGCGTGAATGTGTAGTGGACGTACTATTGGAGTGCCTAAAATAATTTGTGTATGTATAGACCCTATGTGTTTATTTTACTTCACATGTTAGATTTGTCTCAGTTCAATAAAAAGCAGAGTTGGTGATGATGGTGTGCCTGTCATCCTACAATATAGGCTGTCCGATCTATATCTAACGGATAGGAAGGAAACTATGACAATTTACCCGCATTCCTCTCCACATTTGCAGATAAGGCTTTCCCTCGTTCATCCTTTTCTCCCACAAGATCTTGATCTTCCGTGCAACGCACGGGCATTTTGCTAGTACTCCTACAATTTGTATATTATTGTGAAAGTTCATATACACCGGCTAAGATTAATGCAAACACGGCAGATTTTCATTACATTTCGAACTTTTATAGGACAGAAAAATAAAAGAAACCCGACCCTAAACCTATTCTACGGCGGCGACCGACGTCCTCCATCTGCGATCTCTATGTACGGGGGCGGGGTTCAAGACCCGTGAAGTGAAGGTGCGGTCTCCGACGAGGAAGAGTAGAACACGGGATATGGACTGGCCAGTTGGCACACCATGCCCTGTCGCCTCCCATGCCCTACTCATCCTCGGAGGATTCCCCGACCTCGGCGGTGCCGGACTGTAACACCCTCGATGCGACTATAGCTCCCACGTGTCGAGGCACGACTTAGAGGCATAATCGCATCGAAGGCATATGTCGCAAGTCAGGTAATCATCACAAACATCCCATGTAATATAATAATAAAGAGGGATAACATAGTTGGCTTACACTCGCCACGTCACATCAGAGTACATAAATAACATCCATCATACAAACACTCATGGCCCGACTACGGCGCCAAAATGGAAAAGAACCCAACATGCGACAAGGCCCTGAATCGAACCCCAACTAAGCTCCACTACTGATCATCAGGGGAAGACACATAATAACGCTGCGAGTCCTCGTCGAACTCCCACTTGAGCTCATACTCATCACCTGGAGAGGAAACACCTGGACCTGCATCTGGAGTTATAGTATTTGTGAGCCACAGGGACTCAGCAATCTCGCACCCTCGCGATCAAGACTATTTAAGCTTACAGGGAGGAGAAAGGCAAATATATGTGGAGCTGCAGCAAGTGACTAGCATGTATGGTGGCTAACTGACACGCAAAGGAGAGCGAGAAGAGAAGGCTAAGCGTGAGCGAGAATCTAGAGGGACAACCTGCGCAAGCATAACTCCAACACCGTGTCCACTTCCCGGACTCCGCCGAGAAGAGGCCATCATGGTAACACACACGGTTGATTCATTTTAATTAAGTTTAGTTCAAGTTATCTACAACCGGACATTAACAAATTCCCATCTGCCCATAACCGCGGGCACGGCTTTCAAAAGTTCAATCCCTGCAGGGGAGTCCCAACTTAGCCCATGACAAGCTCTCACGGTCAACGAAGGAATAGACCTCCACCCAAGACACACCGATCAGACTCGGTATCCCGGTACAACAAGACAATTCGACAGGTTAAAACAAGACCAGCAACACCGCCCAAATGTGCCGACAAATCCCGATAGGAGCTGCACATATCTCTTTCTCAAGGCACACTCAGATTGTCTAAACTTCCGGTAGGCCAGCCCAGAGTTGCCCCTGGTAGCCACCGGCGGCTGACAGTTTGGACCAACACTCAGAGGAGCACTGGCCCGGGGGGGGTTTAAATAATGATGACCCTTGAGTCTGCAGAACCCAGGGGAAGAAAAAGGCTAGGTGGAAAATGGTAAAACCAAGGTTGGGCATTGTTGGAAAAGCTTTAATCAAGGCGAACTATCAAGGGGTTCCCATTATAACCCAACCGCGTGAGGAACGCAAAATCCGGGAACATAACACCGATATGACGGAAACTAGGGCGGCAAGAGTGGAACAAAACACCAGGCGAGAGGCCGAGCCTTCCACCCTTTACCAAGTGTATAGATGCATTAAGATAACATAGCAATATAATGATATCCCAACAAGTAAATAAATGTTCCAACAAGGAACGGCTCCAACCTTCACCTGCAACTAGCAACGCTATAAGAGGGGTTGAGCAAAGCGGTAACATAGCCAATCAACGGTTTGCTAGGACATGGTGGGTTAGAGGTTCAACATGGCAATTGGGAGGCTGACAAGCAAAAGGTAGGCATCGTAGCATTGGCAAAGCAAAAGAGCGAGCAAGCTAGCATAGCAAAGATAGTAGTGATTTCAAGGGTATGATCATCTTGCCTGCAAAGCTGTCAGAGTTGACTGGATCCTCAAAAGCAAACTCAACGGGCTCCTCGTTAGCGAACTCGTCTCCCGGCTCTACCCAAACAAGACAAACAAGCAACAAGGATACAATCAACCACGTGCAAGATCAAACAATAAGATGCGAAGATGGTATGCAATGCGGGATGCAAAATGCAAGATATGACAGGAAATGCATGAACCTGGCCTCAACTTGGAAATCCAAGTGTTCCACTGGATAGAGGGGAAGAAATCGCTTGAAAACGATATAAAGATCATTGGAATCGGAGTTACGGTTTGGAAATGGCAAGCGTTTTAAGAATGACATCGGTCTGCGATTAACAGCAAGTAGGCATCTAAATGCAACGAAAAGAATATGCTACAGCCATCAAACATGACAACAAAATACATGGCAGGGATGTACACAAGATGCTTAACAAAACACTAGCACTGAGCCACGGCCAAATTCATCCATTATGAGGTTCAAACAAGCATGGCAAAAACGCAAATGCAAAACAGATTTCAGACTTGGTGAAATTAACACTTGTCTGAAATTTCAGACCAGGAAGCTCTCTTCGGAGAAGCAAAACAATATGATCCATGACCTGATTATGATAAATAAGAACATGGCATGGAGCTACTCAACAAGCTTAACAAAAGACCCAAAGTGACCTGGGGCCAAAAGGGTTCACAAAATATACTAACGAGCCCATGAACATAGCTCAAACACAATCAGTTTTCAGACTTAGTGAAAACTGAGACATGCTGAAATATAACTCACGAAGGCATGTAAGCGAGCTAGATGCACTCACTACAATGCAAGTCATGGCAAGGCAAACATACATCCATTAAGAAGGCACAAAATGCTAGCTAGACATGACAAGAACAATGGCATAGCATGCACGGATCAATAACAATAACTCCGGCAAAATCGCAAACAAGTTGACGATCTGCCCAGATTCACCACGAAGCAAAAGTAGAGCTCGATTGACTCAAGCTAGGGTGCTCCATAATTGCAAGTAAAGACATGGATGGATAGATCATAACATGATTAACAAAACTCCTTTACTGATCATCCTCAAAAGAGGCACGGATCATTAGGAAACAGCAAGAACATATGGCATCATGAACTAAATAATCCCAGACTTGGTGAAAACTACTAAGTCCCTGAAAACAGATTTACCGGGTGCCTCACTTTGCAAGCTTGCACAATTCACCACACACATCCTAAAAATGCATGGGTTGCACCTTTGGAAAGAAGACAAAATGCTTAACAAATCACATGAAGGACTCACAAGCATATCATGCACACAAAAATCATGGCAAAAATGACAAAAGTCTAAGATGAACTAGCAGATCTGACAATTAACTCACGAAGCCTCCTTCTAGCAGCATTTCGGGCATCATGATGAACTCAAATGCAAATAATGCAATGGAATGAAATGATGTACTCGTCGAGACGAACATTTTGATATACTATATGTCCAAATCGGAGCTACGGATGTGGAGATATGGCAGGTCAAAGTATGCTCGAAAATCTAGGGTTAGGAGGGAAAAGTCAACTAAGGTATTTCAAATCTCAAATCCAGATCCAGCGCGCGGATTTCGAGGATCGTCGGAGCTGCTCGCCGGACTTCGTCGTTGGCCGGAGAGGAGGAAGGCGCCGCGGTGGAGGAGGGGACCGGCCGGAGTGGGGCGGCGACGGCGGCGTTGCGGCGGC